>NC_143557.1:57645000-57922500 GCF_054136105.1 Typopeltis vanoorti | reverse complement strand
TAAAGCAATCATTAGACCCACATTGACCTATGGATCACCGACTTGGGGGTCATACCTCCCCTGGCAACATCAAAAAGCTACAGGTCATCCAGAACAAATGTCTCCATATGATATTCAATCCTCCGTGGGTTGTCAGGAATACTCTCCTCCACCGAGACTCTGACATTCCTGATATTCACATGTTTCTCCTTGATACTGCCATTAAACATTTCACCAAAGAAGCTAGTCATCATCAACTCATTCGAGAGTCATCTAACTACGATGAAAACGATAGATGGAAATACAAGCTTCCGAAAGTGGCTCTGCTCATCGGTACAGACGCTCCCACACTGCCCTAAAATGGGTGAGCCAGGTGATCGATAAATTCTCTCTCTGAGTTTAATATTTTTCTTTTCTCCTACCTCACCATGCGTCACATTCAGTGACACAAGCATGATTTCTCTTTTTTCCCTCCTCTCTCTCTCATTGTTCGCTAACCTTCTTTTCCCACCCGACCCCATACTCACGCAATCCGACTGGCATTAGCCAATGAAAATATATTCTTCGCCATTCAAACACTTCTCGTGAGTTATAAGATCACTACAGCAATGAAAGCAATTGAAAATTAAAATTAAATATTTTAATACGAGTAACCACTTTTTATTGATGCACAGCGTAAATTGGACTCCATTGAAAAGATAAATACAGCCGACAATGGTCAGGTTTTAGACGTCGAAAATGTATATCTAGGGACGTTATGAAGAGCTTGATAGAGAATGGCAACTATTGAAGACTATATAGAAGCATTGAAAAAAAGACTAGAATTCATGGTGTTTTGGAATAAAGTTTTGAAAATGAAAAATGCTGCAGGAGAACAAATGATTCCTAATTTAGCAACATTAGTTAAAGCTGTACTGTGCCTCCCTCATTCATCAGCAGCAACTGAAAGAATATTTTCAGCAGTAACAATAAATAAGAATAAAATAAGAAATCAACTACAAACTCCTTTGATGAAGCCCTCCCTCGATGAGTCTTTGGACTCTCTGGAGGTGTCAAGCAATAATAAGAATAAGAATAACAATTATATGGTAAATTAATACACATGTGAAGTGCTAGAGTTACAATTGGGACTTCTATTATGATGATTGACAACTGCAGCTCTTGGACTCATAGATGACTACAGTGAGGTGAGTTTGACTTTTTTTCTTTTCATATTTCATAATTTGGTAGTGATATCGTAAAATTCCCAAAACAGAAAGTGAAACAAAAGCAAATAAAAATTTAGTACTTTTTTTTTTTCAGATCTAGTACCTTTTTCCTGCATAAGTTGGTACGAAATATTTTTGCTGGGTGGTCACCCTGGATATGCGTCCAGACAGGGTTGAATTATTATAATTCAACCTTGCGAATATAAAAAGGAAATAAAAGGGAAAAAACCTTCATCTTTTAATCTCAACAAGAATAAAAATAAATAAATAAAAATCCGCTTACTTTTATTCTCCAAGGGAATAAAGATCGAGGTCATTTTAGTCCTAAGTAACTTTTTTGAAGATTAGGTGGGAAGCTGTTGCCAATTACAGAATAGCTGGCCTAAGACTATCCAGGGATTTTTAACTGGTATGTTGGCAGTTGGCAAAAACTGTTGCCAATTCGTGGTTCATAATACTACTCGTATACATTCTTGTCTGAAATAGTGGGAGTTCTACGATCGATTTTGTTTAGCTTACGGCACGAAAAACCGAATTTCAGTGAGAGAAAGAAGTAAAATTAGTTGCCCGTGCGAGACATCGACTATCTCGGGAATCGGTCAAAGAAAGACTTGGAAAATAGTTCCTCCAGTCGGCGACTAAAATCGAAGTTAGAATGGTTTTTCTTCGGGCTACAGGGACCACTTTTAAATTACAAACATTACTTCAGTGCAGTGCACCCGTTGCACAAATAGAGGAGAGGCTTACTCGTATTAGCTGTTTACGTTCAATACAGTTTGCAATTATTCGGAGTTTAATTTTCAACTGTCGATATTTCTCTTGTTTTCCCGATAATTATCATGTCTGAGAGAGATTCGTGAAAAGAGCGATGCACAGTTCCTTATTTATTTTTATGCGATTCTCACAAATCCATTATACATCGTGCGTGGCTTCAGGGTTAAATACACCCAAAGCTGCTGAGCAAACATAGAATCTTTTTAGCTAAATTAAGACTCCAATAAGCAAGTCGCAAGGTGGGGAAGGTCTCATTCACGCCTGGAGATGAACTTCATCTCTCACCTAAAGACATTTACAGACATCCATGTTGTTAGTTGCAAAGAAAAGACACTATACGATAAACCCAAACTTGATTCACACGAAAGCACTCTTTGTAACGGCAGCCTTTACGAACTGTGTTATCAATGTCACTGTCTTCTTGAAAGTTCGCTACATCATCAAGCGCTCACAGCGAATCAACAATTCTAATACAGGATGTAACTTTATGGCGGATGCAGCCATGTCGATATTCTACCAGTGCTTCCATGCATATATTACAATATCAAAATGGATACTGAACTTCAGTAATTACACATAATTTTTATAATTTTTTAATGTTAAGTTCAATATCTATTTTGATATTGTAATATAAATCACTAGCTAATTTAATTTGTACTCTATCGTTTCATTTTTATCATCTACGCTAGCATCGTTGGACCCTCCGTAGCTCAGTCAGTATAGACGAAGAGCCTTATGGTCGGAAAGACCTGGGTTCGATTCCCTTCCATGACTTGAGGAACCTTTATGTGGTCTCTTTCGACTAAAGGTGAGTTAACCAGTCTCATATGGAGGTGAAGTGTTTTTCCAGGTAAATTTGGTTTTTCATCCCTCAAAACAGGCAACCCTGTCCCGTGAACCCACACGGCTACAGTCATAAAATATACTACGGCAAGGAAGGAAACGGGAAACCACCTTGCTCATAATCATCTCCCTAGTATGGTAGCGTATAGCTACCCCCACCAGCCGTATGGCTGAGGGAATAAAATAGAATAATTGCTAACATCATCACTAAATATCTATTTTCCAACCCACATCATAAAGGGCGACGTCTTTTAACAATGATGGTCCGTAAGTGTTCCCATGGGAACTTCTGAAATTCGCGCTAATACAAATATCCATACGTTGAATGACAAACCACACTTTGAACAGCAAGTTCCATTGCATTGAGTTGGCATTTCAGCCGGACTGGTTAGCCAAGTGGATAATATCTTCATTGTCTAATTAACTGCAGGGGTGTTCAAATCCTTATGTGAATTGTGAATGTCTTTAGGTGAGAGATGATTTTCGCTGCCTGGTGTGAGGCTACCACCCGGTTTATTGGCAGCTGGATGTAGCTTGAAATTTTTCTCTGCTTTTGTCTCTCTCTAGAGGGGAGGGAATTTTGGATTATCCATCCGATAGCCCACCCGCGAAAGTGTGTCATAAATTTCCAATCCGTCTTTGCATTCACGTAAAAAAAAAAAAAAAAAAAAAAAAAAAAAAAAAATTCCCACATGCAGTTTTTCACCAGCATCTCAGTTTTTATGTTTCTGTTTTTAACTCCGTCCTTTTTTATGCAGTTTGGCGTCTTTTCTACAATAGCTTCATCCTCTGTTTACAAAGTGCAAACAATGATGTCAACCTCAGAAAGCAATCTTCACATATCAACTGAACTCTTTCATGCGATTGCGAGTTTTTGCTGCATCGAAGGACACATCCCGAGATTCAACGAACACACTGGATAGAATAGTTCAAAAGAAAAATATTAAATAAATGCGAAGCAAAACACGGGGAAAAAATGCCAGTGATCCATACTGTGATGAAAGAGAACGCAAAACACATCACTACGATACGAAAGCCTCTGCTGAGTTATAACTGGGAACTGATTTGTGCTGTTTCCCAAGTACGAACAGAGAGCGTAGTTAATTAAGTCACGGTTTGGTAGAATGCGCATTGTAATTTTGAAACTAATTTATTTTTGCTTTCACATCAACATCTCTCTACCTTTTGATTTTTTTGGGGAGGGGGGAGTGGGGGTTAAAGTGGGTGGGGTTACAACTTCTTGGATCCTCTTCCAACTGTTCATTTAAGATGAGGTGAACTATGCGGTGATGCTGCTGCACCTTTTCCGTGTCATTAATTCTCATCCTACAACTTCAGCAATTTTAGATGATCTTGTGCGAAGTAGCTAAGTAATATGATCGGCAAAAAAAAAAAAAAATCACAAAGTAATTTAAGTTTTAGTAAATGCATTTAAAAAATCAATGAAGGAAAGCGAAAAATACGAGGATGAACACCGGTGAACTTAAATAAGTGTTAAGCGCAATAGAGAACTCAGCTACACTGAATGTGCAAAAAACAAATAAAATTATAAATAAATAAACAATAATAATAAACACTCGTGCCTAAGTTACAAACAGTATAAACAATCGGCTGTTACGCATATATTTTTAAATCATTTGAAATCATTTATTTATATAAAAAAAAAAAAGGACTAGAACTCCGGTGCGGACTACATGACTATCTCAAAGTGAGTTCTACAGCAGAATATTTCAAAGTAACTGCAAGCTTCCTATTGCTAAGCTATAGATGGTCGCTTTTAGTCCTTGATGCTGTGGTAGGCGCAAACAGAACGTATTGTCGCCCTGGATATACGGAAAACAAACTTTGACGTCACAAGCGTCAAGTAAACAAACTCGACAATATGTTATTACATAGAGAACGGTAGAAATACCAATTTTCTTTTTACAAATAAGAAATTCTATTAATAATGATAACTCAATAAAAGTAACAGGAAGTCAGTGTTAGCCATATCCGTTCTGCTAACTCCTCTCTGAAAAAAATCTTCATATAAAAAAAAATCCGTAGTTTAAACGGAATACTGGGGATGCTGAAGATTGGCTGCAATCAGGAAGCGACTACTTCACTAACATTTAAAATAAAAATGCGACATTGGTGTTACTGGTGTTAGAATACTGTTCCAATTTCAGAGAGGAAATTAAAATTCCTGATCTTATAACAATGATGTTGGCCAGGTAGCCTAGATTGGGATGGTCTCCCATAATTTATTAGCACATAATCAGAGTGTGTTTCCTTTTTATTTATACCGATTCATCCCTAGGTTTTAATTATTCAGTTGGACTGCAGCCAGATTGAAACAAGATTAGAATAATTGCCGGTTAGAGCAGTTGGAACTTCTAATAATTCTTGTAGTAGAAGTAGTCAAGCTAATTGCTCGAGTACCACGTAGTTTAAGAGTCATTCTGACACTTGATGTTCCCACCAGAAACCATGTGGTTTAAACAGAGTAGCGTGCATTTTCCAGCATCAGGCGATCTTTAGATCGTTGATGATCTTCATCACGAGGTGTCACACTTTCTCATTGGAGGTCTGAAGTTTCATGATTAGTGTTGGATTACACAACCTTAAACGCAACACGGTAATAAAGTCTCATAGGTTACCAATCTATGATCAGTAAGGGTTTCATTAAAAAAACTTTTCTATTTGAGAAAACAGAAACGCATATGTTTATATTAGTTTAGTGAATTGAGTTTAGTGAACACAATATATATAAGAATGAGGGGAAACAGTCATGCTATAAATTAATACCTGGCAGATTTCCTGGGATCCTGTGTTCTGTTCTTTGTCACCATAGCACAGCAAAATTTGACAAACTACAAAAAGTTCTCTGATGGACTTAAAATTATAAGTAAAATGAATGTTCTTACAGTACAAGTCAAGAATCCCAGTCATGATGTTTTATTCAAGAGGACTTTAATGAGATAATAAAGCCTCAAGACCCAAATTTAAAATACCAAAATGGAAAGCGAATTGTCCCTTTTATATTCTGTTGAATCACGCAAATTTCACTTACAAATTGTTTATTTATTCGAGTACAAAATTGTTTCTTTTTCGATCGGTTTAGCAGCAGATTATCAACTCACTCAAAATTATTTCCAAAACATAATTACTTTTTAAAAATTATTAACCTTTCTTTATCTCTTCTTATCTTTATTCCAGTTCACAGCAATTATTTCAGATAACCATTTCATGCTTACCACGAAAAAAAAAATTCAAAAACAAGCATAAAGAATCATCACTTTAAATTTGATCATGATCATGCAAAGGGAACATCCAGATTTCTATAGCGTATATTCAGACAGGTCGCAAAATTAAAGAACCAAGAGACCATTGCGCATACGAGTATATTAAAGAAGACACTGGACAAAAATGGATTTATCTACATCATCTCTTTTTTGTACAACGAATGACATGAAATGGAACGCACTTCTAAGAATGGACAAATCAGAACGATTCTTAGTCATCTATGCCGTTTTGACCTGTGCAAACAAACAAATGACAGATAATTTTTAAAATACAAGGGGGGGAACAAGTAAATAGATTCGACATCTATTTTCTTACTTTATTATTCATATTATTCGATTCATATCCCGCCCTCCAGTATGCTTATGAACAACTGTCGAAAGTTTCGAGTCAGTTTTCCCAGCAACGTTTGAGTGTTGCCCACACAAACTAATCGTTTCATTAACGCGGGTTTCTCAATCCAGCGATGTTCATCCGGTGGGCATGACACCTTTTTCCCCTTCTCGATAACAGCTTTAGACTCCCTCAAAGTAGGCTCCTGCACAGTGTTATAAATAGCCATTGGAAATTAGAAAATAATATCTGCGATGAGGATGGGAGAGAGAGAGAGCTTCCATTAACTTATTAAAAGTTCACAAATTTTGTCGCTGTCGTCTAACGAACAAAGAAAATCAATAATTCAATTAAGTCGTGAGTTCCAATTGACTCTCTCACCCAATTTCTTTGGTAAGCTGTTCACGGGACGCTTGTTTATTTTAACATTAATATCGCGTGGTCTCAACGACAGGCGAAGTCTCTTTCACTTCATCTCCTGTGTAAGCACTTTGTGCATTTATTAACGGAGAAGTAGCTTGAAGTTTTGGTTGATATCGATGCATGTCGAAATCACATCCAATCATTCATAGATCAATAGAAAAAGAAGTGAAACACATTTCATATCCCCCACCACAAGATGGGGGATATGGAATGTGTTTTACTTCTAGTTATGTCCGTGATGATCGCCCAGATATTGTATTTTGATAACATATTAAAACGATTATCATTTTAACAATTGCGCAACACCTGAGTGGCTGTTGCATTTTCATTGCGAAAGCAAAAATAGAATCCTTTATTTCTAAACTCTACAGTCGTCTTACATATTTTAACATCATGACTTTTTCGAAACACACCCTTTAGATCTCTAGAAAGAAGGCCCATCGTGCCATGGAACGAGTTACATGTTTGAAGCCGGTATGAATTGGAGGAATGTGATGCTCCCAAGTGAGTGCAACTTTGTCCGGGTGAAATCATTGCTACAAAAAGGGAAGCGACAGAATCTGAAATAGACGTTGTGATGGGATGCCAAGTTGCAGGCCTATCTGTTTGGCAAACTGTTGAAAAATAGAGCCATCCTTGGTCAACAATCAGCGATACCATACTGAGATGGACGCGCAGGGAGTCAACTGTAAGTACTACCCGCAATAGACGACCCACAGAACGTGATTGTACGGGCTACCCAGGAAATTAAGTAAAAACCGCCATTCTTCAGCCGACACGTTGAATGCGCAGTTCTGGGTATCGACTGGGTATAGAACCGAGGCTTACAATGAGCATCCACGGTAGGACCGCAATATGCAAGCCTACGTTACCCGAACCAACATGCAGCGTCGTCTTCAGTGATGCAAAGCGCGTGTACAGTGGGACGTGGAAGCTTGGAAAGCTGTGTTATGGAACGACAAATCAAGTACACCCTCTAACGAGCAGATGGAATGGTGTAGCTGTGGTCAATGTCTTATGAATGTCTCTTGCCAGAGTCCGTAACCCCAACTATGAAATTCGGAGGCGGCATGTGATAGTGTGGTCCTGGTTTGACTTCAGACCTCTGTTAGTGGTGCCATGAACGTTGAACTCCGAAAGGTATCTGAACATTCTGAACAATGCAATGCTTCCCACTTTGTGGCGTTTCTACGGAACTGACCATTGCCTCTTTCAGCAAGACGATGCTCCGTGTCATAAGGCTGTTCCTGTTGCTGTAATTGCGTGGTTTGTGAACACGAAAGTCATCCTACTTTAATGGCCTCCACTGAACCCTGATTTCAATCCCTCAGAACAGCTGTGGAGTAAACTGGAGCTTCGGTGTTGAGGTCAAGGGACGTCCACTCCACAAGAATTTAGCCCTCATTACATACCTACAGTAAGAATGGTACAAAATTTCAATTGATTGCTATCATACACTTGTGGAAAATATGCCCGGTAGGGCATATTTTCCACAAGTGTATGTCTTGTAAACGTAGCGAAAGGAGGTTCCACGCATCTTATTAAGGTGTTCGCCATGACAGTTTGTTCCTCACACTATGGTGGCGGTTAACTTCTTTCCAAGCATTGTAGATCTCTATATGAGTTGCGTCTGATCTTGCGCATTACTGAGAAAGGCATCTCACTCCCTAATTGGGAGAAGACTTCGTCTACGTCTTCTATGATGACCCAGTCCGTCTTGTATGTATGAATATATTGCAATGAAGGATATCAAAAAAAAAGACCCAAAGGCTGTATTCTAACTAGCAGTCTTTTGGATGGACAGCAAATGCGCTAACTACTTGTCCAACTATATTGGCAACCAGGAAATCAAACCAACCAGGAAAAAAAACATTTTTTTTTAATTTCCAAGGCATTGGATCAGCATTGGAAAAAGACCCTTCTTAGCAATCGTGCCATATAATGGAACCTTCGTGAATATCAGTCCCCAATCCTTGTATGATTCTCTCTGTCAAAGGGAGAGGGGTAGTTTGCTAATTTGGGTGCAGCCAAGATCAAATAGCAGTTCTATCTCTTTTCATAATATCTAACTTATGCAGCTTAATAATATATCATATACTTTTCAGCATGAGTTATTTCTTTCATACATGTTAGACTTTTTTGGCAAAGGAAATTGGCTACAAATTGGACGGTAGATGAAAGTACCAATCTTTAAATGTACCACCTTTGAATGCATGATCTTTAAAGTCATTGTTCCATCAAAGACTCTTCGTAATACTTAAGCAATTACTGCATTTTTCTAAAAAGTAGATAATGCAAGTCAGAAAATCCTCTGTCGGTTCATGAATGGTGAAGAAACCAAACTGGATATTTGATAAGAAATAGAAAGGTTTCCAGTTATTGCAAAAGCCACCTTTTGTTAGATTTTTATTTAATCTTGAGTAAAAACTCACGGGGTTGAATTGGACTAAAGACAAGACAATCATTTCCGAAACAACGTACTTTGTTTTTGTATAGAACAGCTCGATTTTTTCCGAATACTTGGATTTTTCTGTTTACAAAACAAACAAACAAACCAGCTTGTGAACACTCCTCATCTAGCCATCGAACCTTTATGCAGAAAAGGAGCTAATAATTGTGTTGAGTTACAGAATCCCTATTTTTTAAAAACATTATCAAACAATTTTGTCACATTCTTAAATTTAAAGAGAAAAAAAAACTTAATGAGTTAAAATTTTTATTGATATGCGAATGATTTCACTGAAGAGCTATTCTCAGGATAATCGATCCGATTGGAAGATTTAAAAGGAAATACTATAATTATATAAATCAAAAGGATTTTAAATCCAGCATTATTTTAGGAAATACTGTAAATCTAAAACACAAAGACTGAACATTACAAAGATAATTTCAGTTGAAATTATATTGTCAAGATAAATGACTATTTCGAATTCGAATATCAGGGTGATATTAAAGTCTACGATCAAAATCTAGGATGTTGAGACATTTTTGACAGTCTCACCAGAACCTCGTGTGGAATTTTTCTATTACGAGTTGAGTATTTTGAAATATCAAATGTGTTGGTATTTCCATATATATATGAATGAAAATGAATTTTTAAGATATTAGGATATATTAGGAGAAATTAGGATAACCAAGTAATTTTATAAGCTTGGTTATTTTAACTCCTAATCCCAAGTATGCAAACGATTAAGTTTGCGCCTGAAACAAAGTTCAAGTCTAAAGATGGTACAACACCAGGGCAACTCATTGTAAAGGTGGGTAAAGCTCTGATTACTATTCTTAGTATTTCCCATAATGTAAAGCACATCTCAATAAAAGATGTATACTGCAATACATTATGGGTGGGGTCATTACCCAGACCGCTTTCAACCTTTTTTGAAATAATATTTTATTTTTAATAAAAACACCTTGTTGCAACTTCTATAGGTAAAGTTGATAAGGCTCCGTATTACTATAACCTTGGTATTTAGGGTCTAGCTACTCACTGAGGAGATCTCAAAAAAGGTTGAAACTGGTCTGGGTAGTGACCCCACCCATAATGCATTGCAGTATACATCTTCTAGTGAGATGTGCTTTACATTATGGGAAATACTAAGAATAGTGATCAGAGCTTTACTCACCTTTACAATGAGTTGCCCTGGTGTTGTGCCATCTTTAGACTTGAACTATATATTTCAGGAGCAAACTTAATTGTTTTGCTTACTTGGGATATATATATATATATATATATATATATATATATATATATATATATATATATATATATATATATATATATTATACTCAAGGTAAAAAACTTTCTACATCTTTCTCTCATCCTGAGATTTTTATTTAATAAGGTGTCAAAGCACCTTATGATAACTTGTTTGGGTAAAATACTTATAAGCTGTGTATTACTTAACCTTGGTATTTCTAAGCCTGGCTCCCACTGATGAGACCTCAATAAAGGTCGAAACCGGTCTGGGTAGTAGCCCCTTGCCTTTAATGCATAGCATCATACATCTCCTCAAGGAGATGGGCTTTGCATTAAGGGTAAATATTAAGAATAGTGATCAGAGCTTATTCCACCTTTACCATGAGTTACCTTGGTCTTGCACTACCTACAGAGTCAGCTAGACTTGCAATACGTGCAGGCGCAAACTTGACTTGTTTGTCTTTTTGCTTACTTGGGAAATGGAGTAAAACCAAGTTTAAAATAGCTTGGCATCTTTAACAATATGTTTCGTCAAAAATGACTCCTTCAGGTGAGGTAACACTTAAAGCAAATTAACAAAACCATAAAAACACTGTACCATTATAATAAACGACGTAAACTGAAGTTAAGTTTGAATTGTGTGTGTGTGTGTGTGTGTGTGGGTGGGTGGGTGGGTGGGTGTTATGGGAGTTCAAGTCTCTCATCATTGGCCTTTTGAGCATAAAAGTAACGCCTAAATTCAGCAGAGAGAGAGAGAGAGAGAGATAATATTAAAAATAATATCAAAACTAGTATACGAAATACAAAAGCCTGTATTTTATTTATTTTTTTACTGTTATAATAAATTGTAATCTTCATATTCTAGCACAAAATTTTCATATGTGTAACCTAAGAGCAACAACTCGTCCAGGTTACGATATGCATAAAGTTATAAAACGTTATGCAATGTATTATCATTATATACACATATGTACATCCATATAACATACATATTATATTATATATATTATTATAATATATTAACATAATATAATCGCAGGAGACATGCTAACATTAATTAGGAACAAAATAAATCAAAGTAGTTAAATAGCATTTAAATGTTTTACGTTTTACACCTGAAACAGGATCTTTTTAATACCAATATGCAAAAACCAATCATTTATATTATTATTCTGAACAGATCCTCATGTTTTTGTGAAAATGGATATTCTTTCCTTCGAGTTTTGTATTTGTTTGGGTTAATTTGGGTTAGTTTCTTATTGTTAAAGGTAGTGTGTTGCATATTTTTGTGTTGCATACTAAATAAGTGTAATGTTTTTGTATTACTTCCTTATTTGCTTCAGGAACTATATGTTTTAGGCCCTTATGTCTACTAAGGAAGGCATCTTGTTTGATATTTGCGTATTCGTTGTCGTTTTTTATGAATTGTAGTACATTATAGGCGTATATCTAAAGGGTAGTATGTTTAGTATGGTGTATTTATTACACATTGCAATATCCTTATATTTGTTTCTAGTTAAAATTTTAATAACTTTATTCTGAGTCGAGACTAAAGGTTTCAGCCTAGCGAGATAGATTCCTCCCCAACTTATTATACCATATTGTAGTGCGCTTTGAATCCAGGCAGAATATAATATTTTTAACATATTTTACGTATATAAGTAAACATAAGTAAAGTCTGTTTAACATAATCCTTACTTTGCTTACGACATCGGTGATATGCGGTTTCAGCTTAAATTGCTATCAATTTTTAATCCAAGTAAGTTATTACACTGACTTTTTCTATTTTCTCGCAATTGCAATTTGAATTTGTCCTGCAATTCCAATCATGCAAAATTAATTGTGCAGTGAAGTTCATTTTGCCAGTTGTATTTCGCAAGTTAAATTTACATATTTACTTTCTGAGACATTCAGAGTTTATTTGACTGGAATCAACTTGTTACCTTTAAAATATCAGCATTCACGATGGTTTTCATTTGTACGGCTGTGTCTGTAGAGAACGTTAGTACTGTATCATCTGTAAAAGTATTTATTTTGCTGTTTAGTTTAAGATTGCAGAAATCATTGATATAAATATTAAATAAAATTGATCCCAAGACAGATCCTTGTGGTACACTGTAGTCTACTGTTTTGGAGCTGCAGTTTATATTTACAATTTGTAGAACCTAATAAACGGATAAAAGCAATAAAATCAAGTGAACAAATTGGGGGAGACCTGGACCGGAGATCTCGCACTAAAAGGGCTCAGAACCGCTTCGAAGATGGCCTTCGCAACCCGGGTTTACGAAAGCCAATCCCCTCTACATTGGACTGCAATAAAATTAGACTAAAATGACAAAACTAACAAAATCTGAGTTTAAAAAGGTCATAAAATCAATGATGTTACAAATATATGCACCCTTTAATTCTCCCCTGTGTAATCTAACATATGGATGGTGGCCTACACCATCTCCTTAGGATCGGTCCTTCACCCAAGAGGTGGCTTTCCTGATCCAGGAATCGAGGGAGATAGGCGGAGAAATTCCTAACACCACCTCAGAGAAAGTGGGCAACGGAATCGTAAGCACTTCAGCCAGCCTTCGCCAACTGCGCTGCACTGGTGGGCACTGGTAGAAGAGGTGTCGTACAGTTTCAATTGCATGGCAGACTTCGCAAAAGGCGGGTCACAAGGTCGGGAGGCGAGCGATATTGTAATTTCATTAGTTTCACCGTAAGTCGACCGTACGCGATACTCCAAGCCAGACCCCGGTGAAGAGGTTGTCCCCAATTGTGTCTGATATTCGTAAAGATCACCTCTTCATTCGTGCCAGATCAGGCCTCACAAAACCAAAGAAACCAACAAGTTTCCAGTACAACTGCTTTGGACTAAGCTGAAGCACTCGAATCCCATTTGCAACAAATCTTTTTAGTGTTTTACATATTACCACTCTGACACCATCTCCGCACATGGTCCAGCAGTCCCAAATAACAGGGGTAGGAAATATCCAATAAAGTATTCAATTAGATTGCGATTTGATGCTAATACTTTACGTATAGTTCGAATAGTGTTAGTGAAATAGGAATATTTCAGGATCTGCAGGGAAATTCCTCCTTGCATGTGTGTGTGTGAGGGGGGGGGGAGGGGGGGAATGGAGAAAAGCCCTGTGTGCCTTGTGGTTCCTGTGGCTTCAGAAGAAGTCGATAAGTTGCCTGAAAATAACTAGCTTGCGCGTCTGTGATATTTCTGAAGGCATTGGTATTATGATGGGTGTTGATTTTCCGTTGAGAGATAAATAATTTGGTTCAAAAGGGTGATTTTTTTTTTTACGACAGGAAGGGAATTCTTAATATTCTTAATGATCTGGTTAATTGGCGTTTCAAACCATATGGAAGATTAGCAGCGCCGAATTATCCAAAAATTTTGATTTTAGTTTTGTCTGGGTTAGTGCTAAGACCACTCAACACACTAAACTGTCGCAGTACGCCCGAGAAAATGTAAATGGCATTGGAATCACGAAAGATTCGAACAATATCATCAGTATACACGACAGTCGTGCTATGTCTGGAGCCTGTGGGCATGGGTGTTCCTCTCACTGCGTGAGAGTCGTCAATTTTATTTAAAAAAGGTTCTATTATTAAAGAGAAATGAAATGGGGCTTAGGGGAGAAACTTGCCGAACCCCTCAGCGTACGGGAATGGGTTCAGAGAGAAACCCATTAATAGCGATAGATGTTGTTGTCCTATTTTAGATGCTTTTGATTATTTCCCTTACGCAAGAATCCACCCCCACTTTCTCTAGGATGTAGTACAGGAAGTTGTGCTTAGCACTATCGAACACTTTCTCCAAATCCACTGACACGAGTGAGAGTTCTTTGTTCGTGACGAGGCGAATAGGATCTCTTATCAGAAATAGGTTGAGTCGCTTCACGCATCGAGAGGAATATTCGCTGAAAAGATAATTCGCTAGAAAATCGAAATGATATTGCATTGAAACCAAGATATAAAAAGTAAAGGCAGTGCAAGATAAATTTCACAAACTATAGTTTATTTATGTATTATTTGTTTAGATTTTCATAATATTTTTATTCTTACATAATGAAAGTAATATATTCATTGATCGGTGAGTTTTCCTAATTTCAGTTTCGTTGTAATTTTTATTCATTTTAACCTGGTTCGGAAATCCTGCTCAAATTACATGACCAAACATGTAAACCACTCAAGCCACTTCAGACCTCTAATAAGCAGTGCTGTGGTCTCACATCAGACGACGAAATTCATCTCTCACTAAAAACAATTACGAACATTCCTGCTCATTACAAGTTTCGAATCCATTATTCTTTGGTGGGAGAGGATACGCTATGTAGTCGGTTGCTAACGATATGATATTTCTGATTACAGTTTAACTTTTTTGAACGCTTTGGGTGCATGCATCTATAGACTAAATATAAAATTTCTTAGTATAGTATTGGAGAGAAAGGTAAAAAATGGTATTGCACTCGCAGATGACAATTTACTTATGCTGATTTGCATAATGATGAGAGGATTTACGCAATTTTATTATCGTTTTCTTTAATATAATTACTCAAAAGTGCATCATGTGATCTTAAATTAGCTCTGTAAACAGCGCACAACACACTTTTCGTATGCAGGAAAAGTGGAGTCATTTTCAAAAGAGTATTCAATAACCGAAACCCGTCACTTTCTGAATTAGTTTAGATAAAAAAAAAATATCAGACCTGGATGGGTGTGCCTAAATGCGCAGAACAGAGAAATAGTGAGCCGTTAGACGAATAAATATTTTTAAATATTGTACCCTTTCTGCTTAATTATCTTAAATATATTATTCTCCCTAATAACTATTCTAACTATTAATAGAATAGTTAATAGGAATATGTAAATAGCTAACTATAAATACTAGTCGGATATAACTATTATCCCTAAATATGGTGCTCTTTCTCCCTCACCATCCTATCCCAGTTCTGTAACAATTAATATTTATTCCATCTACAGAGCCTGTAGCAAGAAATAATATTAATAACTTCATACGGAATAAAACATTTCAGAAAGCTAAGTATAATCGAAATATTAAATTTTTAAAAATATTTCTTACATTTTTTAAAAAATATTTTTAACAGAAATTTTTATTAAAATATTTCTTTTTTTTTTCCTATTTATCCGCAAAGAATTTTCGTGCGATGATTTTTTTCTCGCAATGAATTGTCGGCGATCAATTTTCCCGCGACGAATTGTTCGGACACAGGTTGAGTCCCATCGACTTAACCGGAACTCCGTGCTTGACCGCTGGTAAGCACATTTCCCGATTTCAGACGATCACACACCACTTTTGTAAATAGCTTGTAATCCGTATTGGTCAAGGAAATGGGTCTCTAGATACCCCCCCCCCCCCTATTCAGGCCTCTCCCCTTTTTTGGAGATAAAAATCGTGCATCCACTAACAAAGTCAGCAGGCACGTGTCCGGTATATAAAAACGTATTAAAAATCGAGACCAGAATAGGCAAGATGAAACTCAACCCCTCGTCCATCTAGGCCGGGGGTTTTCCTGAGATTTAGTTTTTGTAAGCTCGAGTAACCTTTTTCGATGTTATCGCTCTACCTTGCAGTGCACGTGGTGCTCAGGCATACTTGTTATGTTCCATGCGTGGAAATCGCCTGTTTTCCCCAGCTTCATCGAAATATGCTCTCGAATGATGATGAAAAAACTGTTGCAGGACATCTTCCGTGGTAGTGAAAGTTTGACCGCAACTTCGATTTGCCGAATTGTTTTCTCGTCATATGTTGCTGTGCGCTGCCGATTGTAACACGCAGCCGAGGGAGTTTCCACATAACGGAGGAAAAACCTGGAGCGAAAATCGAGCGCGTTGACTTTTTTTCGTCGATGAGTCTGTAGCTCGATTTTCAACGTCTTTAATTAGAGAATCACTGGGAATACCGTTTCTCTGGTTTTTCACGGTACCACCCTAGTTCTCAGTACAAATCTCTCACTGTTTTTCTTTGTACATAAGCACTTTCTCTCGAGCAATTCTTAAAGAACGGTTTTACTTCTTTTTTAAAGGTGGCCCATCGTTCCAGTCCCAGTGAGCGTTCTTCCATTTGTCGCACAACAGTCGTAAATCCCCGTTATACATTTTCGAGACGTTTGGAAGAAGTTTCCAAGGCCCTTTGGATGTATCAACGACATCGAGTAGTTCGATAGCTAACAAAACCATTTTGTGGTCTGCTACTGAACCGCCAACCGCTAAATGCCTTACTCTAACACCTCGCGGCTCTGAGTTGCTGGAAAAGTAAACGCGGTCGAGTCTGGTTGAGACTCCGCCTCGCGACAATGTGGTACTGACTCTGCATGGATTATGCTCCCTCCAGATGTCAATGAGGTCGACATTATCACTGCAGAGTTGCAGTTCCCTAGACCCACTGGTACTAGAATTACTGTTACCACCCATCTTGTCATATCATGTGTCTGCGATACAGTTCCATCCCCCCCACGCAATGATATATCGAGCCCCTTAAAAAAGGTTCCAGGGACGTAAAGAACCTACATCGCTGGTGGGTATTGCCAGGGCCATAGACAATGAGGAAGCAAATGGTTCTACCCACAAAAGTCCAGTCTATAGAGATTAGACTTCGTGCGATATCTTTTTTAATTGAAAAACCTGCCTAGAATAGGCTAAAGAACATAGATTCCCCCCCCCCCCCCCTCTTCGCGCAGCGCTATCCAAAACACGAGAAGCTTGGTAAAGAGAAGCCTCTGGTAAAGTTTTCAATGTCCCAGAACTGATAAAAATGCGTCTTCTGCAGAAATAGTAGATAAACCTGATGAAGTCAAAATAGTCTCCAAACAGCGCGCTGTGCAGGATATATCGCAAACCGTTAGTATTCAAGGTGACATCGTGAAAAGCGGAATTGTTAGTCATGTTAAAATTTTTATAGTATGGTAACCCCCGAAACCTTTTACTATTTCAATTAATGTCTAATGTAAGCGTGTTATGTCTTCTTCATGAAGACCTATGCTTGAAGCTGAGATGGAGTTCTTAAATGAGTCTGCTGAGACAGTTGGTATATCGGTTACGGGGAGAGTGGACCATTACCCGTTGACACAGGGATCGACCTGACCTTTCTTGTTGAAAGTGTAAAATACTGGTTCGTCAAACCTGTCGATTGTGGCGAGGAGCCTTTCCATTGCAGCAGATGTTCCCCAGAAGGGGCGGATTATTATTGCTCTCTCCCCTTCACTGAAGGGTTGTTTCTTTGTTTGGTGTATTAGAGGAGGCTGAGGGTTTTGTAAATCGTCACTCGTTTCTTCGGCAGACGATGTAGTTGTGGAGGGATGGGGGAGACAGCTTTTCCTTGCAAATTTCCAATGTAGATCTACCGAATTGTTAGTCATGATGCTGTTGGACTTTGCCATGGTAATTTATAGGATGCCACATGAAAGGAATTTACATAAATTTGAGAATATGGGATTGGAATGCAAACTCTTGACTTGTATAAGTGGGTGGCTGATAAATAGACACCAGAATGCGGAATGTGAATCTACCAGATTGGAGGTGTCCAGTGTGTTTAATCTATACATTAAGGATATTGGGAAGTATATGACAGGAGATTATTATTATTATTACGGCAACTCCAAGGAGTCGAAAGATTCATTGAGGGAGGCCCTAAACGTCATGTCCACACAACTATACGACATTCTCACAGTATCTATCATACCTTGCCTTGAACTCGCTCTCCGTCATAGTACCCACGGCAGACTCTGGCAGCTTATTACACTTATTCACCACTCTCCAAGCAAAAAACCTAGTTCTAACACTGTTGCTAACCACACTCTTGCCCAGTTTCCATGCATGGCCCCTAGTCCTCCCACAACCAGCCCTGTTCTCAAAAATATCTTCTGAATTAATTTTATAGAAACCCTTCAGTAATTTGAATGTCTCAATCATATCTCCCCCTCTTCTGCCTATCAACCAGTTTCTGCAACCCACAAATCTTCAACCTGTTTTCATAAGGTTCGTTCCATAGACCTGCTATCATCTTGGTCACTCGCCTCTGGATCCTCTCCACCTCCTCCACATCAAGAAGAAACCCTGGCGCCCAGATCTGGGCACAGTAGTCTAGATAGGATCTATTCAAGGCTCGATACAGAGGAACAATAACCTGTTTGTATCTGCTTGTTAAAGTATTTTTCAGCATCCAAGTAATTTGATGAGCTGATTTAGACACTTTTGCGATGTGCCCCCTAAACGTCAACTCCCTATCCACCAACACTCCCAAATCCCTGGCCTCGTCAATCTCCTGGAGTTCGGTTCCACCAATGTGATATACTGCTGCTAATCTTTTCACCCCAAAATGCATAACCTTACACTTTGCCACATTAAATTGACATCCATTCTCCTTAGCCCAGTCCTCCAGTCTATTCAAATCATCCTGTAAAATTTTGACATCATGTGCATTCACTACTGCCCTACCCAACTTTTCATCATCAGCAAACAAATGAACAGTTCCTCTCAGATCCTTTCCTATATCGTTAATGAACAAATTGAACAGTAGTGGTCCAAGAACAGAACCCTGCGGCACACCACTAGTCACAAGCCGTCTTTTGAACTATACTCCTGAATAAACTATTCTCTGATATCTCTCCGTCAACCACCCTCCTATCCATCCATCCCCATATGCTGCAGTTTACTGATTAGAATTCCATGTGACATTCTGTCAAAGGCCTTAGCAAGGTCCAGTAGAATCACTGTAAACCCATTACCCTTATCCAGTTCAGTCGTCACTGTGTTATAAAACGTGAGCAAGTTACTGAGGCATGATTTACTCTTCACGAAACCATTCTGTCCCCCATACAGTATCCCATTTTCATCTATCCATTTCTGTATTTTTCTCTTGACTACTTTCTCCAAGACTTGACAACGACTCCTGATATGCTGATCGGTCGGTAATTTGCAACAGCAGTCTTGGAACCTCCTTTATGCAGTGAACTATTTTCCCCTCTTTCCACCCCCTCGCGACTAACCCAGACCTGAGACTCAAATTAAAGAAAATGGTCAAGGGCACTGATAATTCTTTAGCCGCTTCACGTAAGACCCGAGTTGGTATACCATCCAATCCCACAGATGTATTCACATTAAGGTTTTGTAATATACTATTCACCTCTATTTCATTCACCTCAATTCCCGTATAATCTATTGGTTCCTTCATTCCTGCAATATCGCCACCTGGATGATATACTCTTGCAAAGTGCTCGCTCACCTCCCTACCATCGGCATTCTTTAAAATCAATCTGTCGTATACATGTTTTCTTTTACTTGCAACATATCGAAAAAACTGTTTGGGATTCTCTTTAGCTTGCGTGGCTAATTTTCTTTCATAATCCGCTTTTGCTTTTCTTACCACACTCGCTACCCTTCTGGCCTGCGCTTTATCCTTAAATTCCCTCCACAGTTGTTTCTTTTTTTTTTTTTTTTTTTTTGCAGCTCAAGCTTAATGGTGTTATTCATCCATTTAACCCCTACTTGATTTATTATTCGCACTCTAGGTACACAGTCAGCCATAACCTCCTTCAAACGCTCCTTTACAGTTTTACATAGCACTGAACCAAACCATCTCCTAAGCTTGTCATACTTGCCAGCCCGGTAATTCCACATATACCCTGTCTTAATCGAAAATTCCACACCTTTAGCCACCTCCCAGTCAAGACCTTATGATCACTCTCACCAATAGGTGGCAACATGGTCATATTCATTACAGTCAAATTCTCAGATGCAATTATTAGGTCAAACACTTTCGAACCCCTAGTATATTCCATTACATGCTGTCTCAGGTAGTTATCCCTTAATAACTGCATACCAATTCCTTCTTCCCATGTGTCCTCTCCTCCTTCCAATCAATGTTACCATAGTTGAAATCCCCCATAATAATTACCCTCCTTCCACTCATTTCTTCTATTTGCTTATGCATACTATCTCCACCTGGTCACCTGGTCTATAGCAGAACCCAACTATGTGTTTTGTTCTGCCAGTCTCAATCTCACACAAAAGAGCTCATTTGGGGCTCTTTTCACTACCCTGCAATACAACTTCACTTCTCCTTGGCTGCAGTTCATCAGCTATCATCAATAACACCCCCCCCCCTTTTATTCTCTCTGTCCCTCCTAAACACACTATAACCTACACAGTCTATCCCACTAACTATATCATCTTCTGTCAGCCATGTCTCACTAAGGCCAGAAACCTGTGGCCAGGAAGAGCCAATCAAGTCCAAAAATTCTCCCTTCTTGTTCCTAATACTCCTGGCATTGGTATACATGACGTGCAGAAGCCCGTTAGTCCCACCCATATCTTGATGCCTTATACTAACTGTCCCATTCTGATTTTTTTGTCCTTCGTACTAGCTAGGGTATATTATACATATTCTTACACTGACTGCCTCACTGATGTGTGCATATCAACTGAGTTCAATTGTTTTCTGATTATGCGAAGATAGGCAGGGCAATCAGCAATATTACTGATACACAAAGCTTACAAAATGATTTGAATAAGATGGAACAGTAAGGAAATGATAACAGCACTCCCTTAAATGAGCCCTTGACTCCCTGGAGATCTTACTAATATTTACTTTTTTAAGAAGACAGAGGATGTGCGTGACCTATGATGGCATTGGTCGAATCAAATTTTAGTCTAACGTCACTGTGAGAACACAGATCCTAAGGAATAAATCCTGCGTGTGTAGTTTTTATAAGCCATTAATATAATAATTAATATCAGTAAAGAGCCTCTTAAAGTTCATAAACATTTAACTTTATCAGAACTGTTGTGATCATTGTATGATTTAATGATGTCTTATAACATAACACTTGCAAGTAATATTGCTGATATGTGAAACTGTTTTGCTATAGTTATATAAATTATAGCCTTAGCCTGCTGGTTAAGGTGCCCTCTCCATACAACAAAGTGAAGAATCGAATTTAATATAGACAATACGTCGCCATTTATGTTATATATCAAATATCAAATAACATAACACACTCAGGCTCATTCAATTATTTTCATTTTCAGTTATTTGTTTAGAAAAAAATAAATGGTGTTGGAATAATATTTTAATTATTTATTTGTTCCACTTTTTATTACATTGCTTTGTTTCAATCATTTAATAAGAATTATTTTATGTATATTAAAATAAAATGGTTGTTATCATTGCAATAAAATTGTAATTACCATACCGTAAGAAAAGCGATTAAATTACTAACCTAAGAAACGTGAAAACAGAAATTAAACTAATAAAAATAAACTAAAATCAATTATAAACAAAATAAAGCCAATTAAACAAAATAGATTAAAGCTATCCAATTAAGAATAATTAAACTTTTTAAATAAAACGATTAAAGATATTTAATTTAATTACAAAAAGAACAACGATGCTCTCTTACACCATAATTTTTTTTTCTTATTGAAATTATTTCAAATTCTCCATCACATGCATGTATATTTATGGATGATGGGACTTGGAGAATCGACCGTGAGATGCGGTGATTGATTTTATTTTATATGAGATGCCCATATATATATATATATATATATATATATATATATATATTTTATATATATATATATATTTTATATGAGATGCCCATATATATATATATATATATATATATATATATATATATATTTTATATGAGATGCCCATATATATATATATATATATATATATATATATATATATATATATATATGTTATGGCAATGCTGAATATATATATATATATATATATATATATATGTTATGGCAATGCTGAACCAATGAAGTTTAACTGAGGTTCGGCTGTTGCTGTTATCCTGGGTTAATGAGTTCGCTCTCTTAGGTTTTGCCCTAAGGGAGCACTTTGAGTCTCCGGGGAAAGTGTTCTCCGGCACGGCCCGCTGAGGGGTACTTGCCGGTGAATTATTTTCCTCGGAATGTGAGCGGTTCTGCTCGGTACTCGAGTTTCACTGAGTAGAACCAACGCTGAGATTTAGACGGTCTTTCGCCCACGAATGAGTGGCCTAGAGATCGTCCGATATTTTTGAGATTATCACCTTTACTTACACATACGGTGATTAATTTTTATGGATTAGGTGACTAGGTCACCATCCCCTAGTTGAAGGCATTATTGCGTATACGTATACGCACGTTTGTAGATGTAGATAGATTGCTTTTTGGGCATTTTAGTGATAATTAAAAAACTTAATTTTTTATAAACAAAGTGAACAAACAGAACCAATTCAAACAAAAGAACTTTGAGTAAGTGAATTGTTTTTCACTATAAACGAACAATATTCTAGCAAATAAAATTTATATTCAAACAAAGAAATATTATGGAGAATAGATGCAATATAGCAAATGATTTCGAAATTCAATATACTTTGCACAAATACAATCAGGATCAGAATATAGAAATTAATATTTATAGCTCTCACCGAAATAGGTATTTTATGTCTGTAAAAGGGTGCGTTCACGGGGCCGGTTTGTCTGTTCTGATAGACGAATAATCCGATTGAATTGGAAGGTTTACTCACTCCGTAGATTGGTTTCGAACTCGGGTCTTTTCAACCAAAGGGCTCGTCTGAGCTGCGGAGTCCTCACAAAAGGTTATTTGAAATTTATTCAGAGTATCTGTTGAAAGTCTGTCAACCACAGACGTTTTGGTAATTTATTTATATATGATAACAAGATATGATGAAATCTTCTTTCACTACGCGTTATTCCCGCTTCCTATGCAGGGTCCGCTTGTTACTTAGATGCGACTACTTGTTAGTACCACCCCAACCGACCTGTCGCCTAGTGTGCCGCTGGGGGAATATATTTTTGGCTGTAGAAGCGTATGTTCAAAGGGCCGTTTGCCTGCTTGCGGGATGAAAAACTCCAGATAAATTGGCGGGAAAAACCCTACTCCCCACGCCCAAGACCTGCTAACTTGGCTATGCCTGAGGAAGATCCTCAAATTCCTCACGTCCTCGACGGGAATCGAACCTGGGACACTCCTTCCTCAGGCATATGGTTGCGAAGCGCACAGCCACTAGGCTAACCGCGCGGACATATGATCAAATATCATGCCTAATTGGGTATCACCTGGTAAAACAAGGCCATGATGTTTGCTTCAAAGAAATCAGCCGAACGGTGAAAGGGCAACTAGTGGGAGAAACTCAGTCTGAAAAGAATTGAAGACAGGCACCATCGACATAAGAGGAATCGATGGAAAAGAGGTGGAACCATGGAAATACCACGAAGACACTGAGACGAAAATGAACAACAAGGGCATTAAGGGGTTGAAGGAAAATTCAATGAGCAAGGTGAGTAAACAATCGACAACGAGACTCATCTGTGTCTATGGTCCCATAGGGACAATAACAAAGGCCTAAATTCTAGTAGCGAAGAAATAGAAGTCATTATAGATGTTATCTGAAATAAAAGAGGAAAAGCTGGTTCTTGTTGTTCCACATATTTAAAGATTAGGAAACTATGCAGAAGAAGAGCAAAACTAATTCTAATGGCGAGAACTTCTCTCTTCAGAATGTGGGATACGCATTAACAATGTTCATTTTCAACACGGAGTGAACACACGTGACATAAGAAATTCTTATTGACTAAGTTATTGTTCGAAGCGACATCTAGTGCTGATTCGGAATACAAGACCAGACACGGGATTTGGAACAAGAAGAGGTCACATTTGAGCGGAATAAAAATATAAATATCGGTTTGAGCTGCTTTCAGTGGTCAACTATAGAATCAAATAATAAATATTATTGGGAAAAAAAGTATAAAAGAGCATTAACAATAAACCCTTGGAGACTTAGTGGTATACTCCGAAGAAAACTTATTAGCAGCTAGAAAAGTGTGTGCCAAGAAAGAGCTGTTCAATGTTCAATCTTGCAACGCCTATTGCAAGATATAACGTCCCTAAGTGGGAAGTTATATCTTGCAATAGGCATTTATACACAATCAGTAGTTAGAATTAAAGCAAATAAATGAAGGATCGATGTACAATATAAACTGAAAGAAAAAAAATTGCAAACTTTCTCCACTGTTATTCATCATCTATTATAAATAGCATTATGAAATGAATTGGTATTACACTATTAATGTATTAATCTGTACTTTCTATAGACATTGTTATACTCCTAAATAAATCCAATAAGGGTCTTCTGGACTCATTAATGACACAAACTAGCTACTCTAACAATTTCATATGAAAATCAGCAATAAAAAATACAAAAGCTGTGAAAAATAGGCAGAAACATTTCAGCTACTTAGGCACGATTTTTACTGAAGATGGGAAATTAAATATGGAAATAGACACAGAATCAGCAAAGCTGGTATGGTGGGAAGTCAATTGAATAAATTCATATGTAATAAGAGAGAAATTAGCCATAACACCAAACTAGCAGTATACAAGACAGTGTTCAAACTAGTTTTAATTTATGGATCTGAGAGCTGGGTCAGAAGTAAAACACTTGACCAAAGACTAGAGACCACAGATAAGCATGTCCTGAGAAAGATTAGGGGCATTAACAGATGGCATCAATGGCAATATCATATTAAAAATGAGGATATTAGGAAAGAACTTGACTTTGTCAGCATCCAGGAATGCGTTAGCAGAGCTAATCTCAGGTGGTATGGTCACTTAAACAAAATGGGCGAAGAATGATTAGCAAAACAAGTGTTCTTTGCCGGTTGGCAGGAAAACGACCCAGAGGAAGACCAAGATATAGGTGGATTGATACGGTACAAAGTGCCTTAGATGATAGAAATATAAGTTGGTTGAAGTACTGCAGGTCTGATAAATAAATCTGTTGCATTTCGGAGTTATTCGAATAAATTCGAAACAAATATCTTATTATAAGTATTAAAATTCTAACATGAAACAAATAATGTTAACACAATGGATTGGTGTGTAATGTTAACGATAGATGGCAGCACGTTATCAAGTGTGTTATGTATTTCGCATGAGGGAAGAAAGGTATTAAAATTTTATGAAGGGGTTAAAAAATCTCTACATACAATTTAAATCAAGGAAACATTTCATTTGCATTTATTAATGTTGAAAAATAATTGATAATTAATTAAGTAAATTAGAAATTTCGACAAACACTTAACTATATTAATGTATTAATCTTTTCCAATCACATCAAATTGAATGAATTACCTTCGTCTAAATATAAATTAAGTTAATTTGATTATATGGTGAATATAAATATACGTAGTAATAAATATTTAAATTATCGTTTTAAAAACCATCTATCTCTGTAAGTATATTCCCAGAAATAACATGAAACAATTATTAATTAATACTTTTAATTTGACCATATTAAAGAATAAATACTTAAAGGCAATTTTGGAAAAATGAAAGAAAACACGTGACAAAATTTAAAGCAGCGTTTTTGATAGTGCTGCCATCTGCCGGGAGATGAGGAAACATTCATGAAATTGATTAAAAAAAAAGTTATTGCTCTGTTTTTTCTAATATAGTGTGGTTAAGACAGTACGGAAGTCAAAATCAAAAATATTTACAGTCATATAATAATCATAATACTAATCGATTATCTCTTACCTTTATCGAAATAACCCCTCTGTCTTCCAAATAGTACCCGTTTAGTTTTTCCAAAATTTTCTTGCAGGCCAGACTACAGTGAATTTTTAGAGCTAAAAAAGAGCAAATATATTTATATAAAATTATTAAAATATGATAGATTGCGTTAAAGCTATGCATATTAATAAAAAGAATTTCTAAACATACACTTGAGACAGCAGTCTTATTCATAAACAAAAAAAAAGCGATTCTAGTTTAGCTCAAGTTTATGAGCTAAGTGTTCTGCCCGAGTGGGTGTGAGTTATAGATCCTCATTAGGAATTAGGATGGCCTTGGGTCTCCTGTATTTGGAGAAATCTGATTCATTGTAATTTGCTGTTTGTTGTATTAGTTCATTTGGATGTGAAGACGATGTTGAGAAGAAATTTACTGCTGAAGATTGCAGGAAAGAGTAGATATAAGGGATATTTGTGTCCCGATGAAATTGAACATTTCTGATGTATCATGGCGCATTTAAAATCATGCGTAGGCTTTTGTTTTGCACTCTCTGCAGTTTGAGAATATTTGTACTTGAGGTGTGGCTCCAGGCTGGGAACGCATAAGGAATAATGGGACTAATCATCAACTTATAAAGGAGCAGTTTTATTTTGGTATCCAGCTTGCTATTCCTATTGATGAGAGGGTAAAGCTGTGCAATGATTTTTGATGCCTTCGTACATGAGGCTTTTATGTGTAGACTGAAGGTTAGTTTTCTGTCCAGCAGTACACCCAGATATTTGGCTTCTGCTTTGCAGGGAATCTTGATATTAAATAGGAAGATGTCGTCTTTGGGAGATATTGAGTTTTTAGTGAAGAGCATGACGATATTTTTCTGAGGGTTTACTTGCAATCTCCATTCCGAGAACCAGTGCTCTAATCTCTGCAGGTTTTCTTGCAGTTTCTTGGTGAAATGGTGCGGTTTAATAGATCTGGCTAGTATAGCCGTGTCTTCCGCGTAGAGGGGCAATGATAGATAACATTGGATTGTGCGGTATGTCCGCCATGTAAATCGAGAAAAGTATCGATGCCAGGAGAGACCCTTGAGGCACTCCTGCCAAGATTCGTCGCTGAGTAGATAATATATCATTCAGTTTGACTTGCATTCGTCTGCCACTTAGAAATGATTTTATAATGTGGACTAGATCCAATGGAATGCTGGCTAAAATCAGCTTGTATAGTAGTCCAAAGTGCCATAGCTTGTCAAAAGCCTTTTCTAAGTCAAGAAAAACTGCTCCAGTGTATTGTGCCAATTGTAGCTTGTGGTAATGAACTCAATTAGTCTATGGATTTGTTGAGTGGTGCTGTGAAAGCCAAACTGTTCTGTAGGAAGGATATTTAACTTGTTTACAGAAACTTGAATTCTGGAAAGGATAACTTTTTCTGCAATTTTGCCCAAATTAGAAATCAGACTAATGGGACGATAACTTTGAGGCTGCTGTGGATCCTTGCCAGGCTTATAAATAGGAACCACGTCTGCCAACGTCCATGAAGAGGGAAAGTACTCGAATCTGAACATGGCCTTTATTATTGTTGTAAGATGTACAATGGCCTTTACGGGTCGCAGTTTAATAACTTTATTGGGTATGCCGTCAGACCCAGGAGCTTTTTTATTCTTTAAATTCTGTATTATGTCATAAATTTCAGCTGGAGAAGTAGGTGTGAGTTGACTGGTACATGTATCAGACCGTTTTAATACGTATCTGACGGAGCGGTGAATTTTATATGAAGGGATGCATTGTTTTTCTAAATGTTTAACTATAGTTTCGACTTTTTCTGCATGATGAACAATGCCTAGATCAGATTTAAGAGGGGAAAGAGATTTATTTTTGTTTTTGATATTTCTCAGCAGCTTCCAGATGGTTTGATCACCAGGTGATATGTAAGCTAATTTGTCTTCCCATAGTTTGTTTCTGTGGGCTTTAAGTGCATCTCTCACAACACTATTAAATTAGTTGAGAAACGTTTTGTCTTGGGGTGTTGACACATAACACGTCCATAAAGATACCATAACACGTCCCTGGTGTTATGGTATCTTTTTCTTGCCTTATTTATTTCCCTGATTAAGTTCATGATATCTTCTGGAAGTCGTTTAGGCTTAGAAGCAGTTGAATTTGAGGTGATAGATGATAAGGCTGCGTTAATTTGATGAGTAAGTTTATTGACTGCAGATTCGACTTGGAATTAATATGAGGAACAGGGCCAATGCAGTTTCGGAGCATTTTGGATAATTTTTCCTAAAGTATGAAGGTGTGAGGCGAAGGGGACAGTCCCTTCTGATTACCCAGTTGGAGCAGGATAGGGTTGTGGTCTGAGGATAACTCGTTCAATGATTCCAGGTTGTACTGTAATTTAACATTCTGGTGGACAACTATATCCAAGACGTCCGAGAAACAAATCGGACTGTGATGAGTTGGTACTGAGGGACTAGCCACACTGCGCAATTGGAACTTGAGTAGTTAAATAAGATGCGGCCATTCTTATTAATTGACTTACTGCTCCAGGCATGATGTTTTGCGTTTAAGTCTCCGGCGATAATGACCGGCACTTTAACTCCGAGGATGGCATCCAGATCTGAGGTCAGCAATGTGTTGGATGGTGGGTTGAAGACAGCGTAGATTTTTAGGTTTCCGACAGAGTTAGTGATGACATTAATACCTGTGATTTCAAGATTAGTGTGTAGGGTTGGGTACAGAATGATGGTTGATGTACATTTTGATGAGGATGGCTGTACCATCGCCTTTATATTCGAGTCTGTCATTCCTATAAAGCTGGTATCCTCTGATTTTGGGGTTGTCCGCAGGTCTCAGGTGAGTTCATTAATTAATAATATATCAAGATTATATCTATCATTGAATTCTTGTATTTCTAGTGTTTTGTTTTTGAGACCGTTTGCATTCCATGCAATAAATTTTAGAGAATCTGGAGTCAGTTTTTTCTTATACATCAGAGAGTGCAGATAAAATGGAGTGGGTTTGCTGTAAAAACGTTTGTTGTGCTTAGTGATGGATTTGAGTTACTGAAATCCTGCAACATATTTGCAAGAGAAGAGGTGATGATGGCTGTTATATTTGAGCGTGGATTAGGCAGATTCTGGTCATGGACTGTCTTTTTGGAGCGGCCACGTCCGCATATGTCCTTGTTTAATGATGAGGGTTCATCTTCTTGGGGGTGCTCAGTTAATGGGGGGTGAGCACCTGTCTCCCTGTTCGAACTAGTGGGAGACTGATGAGCTTGAGTTTCTGGAGCTCTCGTTTTAGATAATGAGGTAGAT
Organism: Typopeltis vanoorti; assembly: GCF_054136105.1. Lineage (NCBI taxonomy): Eukaryota > Metazoa > Arthropoda > Arachnida > Uropygi > Thelyphonidae > Typopeltis > Typopeltis vanoorti. Next base: position 57,893,086 of record NC_143557.1, on the reverse strand, counting down.
TGACTGATTAACTCAGTCTGCCTGTTTTTGGGGATAGTAAATACACCATCTGCAGTTAGCAGGGTGAGGGCCGCCGCAGTTACCGTACTTAGCCTGGGTGGTTTTTGGTTTGGCGCAGGTATGTGTGGGGTGGATCTTATCACATTTTAAGCATCTGTACTGAACTTTGCACAACTTCCTGGCATGGCTAAATTTTTGGCACCTGTGGCACCGCCCAGAAGAAGCTCTCTTTAGTGGTTCTGGCGAGATTTTAAGCACACAGATTGATTTCAAGTTGTATATGTTTTTATAAATATTATGGATCTCCACATGAACTAGAGGCATAGGGGTCTTATTTGATCTATACATTCTGATGACCTTTATAGGAGGTAGATCCAGTAAGTTGAAGTCAGTAGCTATTTCATCTGGGTCGATGTCTTCGGATACTCTCGGAGCACCACTTTCCTTTTTTTTTCCGAGGTAAGTAAGAAGGTATGATACTGAATACCTCTGGCGTCCATTTCCTTTGTTAAGTTCCTGTAGTTTGTCACCGTAGCAGGCTGAATTTTGATGCCCTCGTCTATGTTTTTTGGCAGTGGAATAGTTTATCTGCAGGTTAGCCATGATGGTTCTCAAGACTTTTCCCTTAGGATGAGTGGGGGCACCTTTTCATTGGGGGAGGCAGAGAAGTCCGAATTGGGAGCATCTTCATCCATGCGAATATCATTTGTTGGCTCTGAGGCGAGAGTTTTGCGCTTCTTGCGTCTTTTCATGATCAGAGGCGGAGACCACTAGATTAAGTTTTCCTCAATCCTTTGAGGAGTGTCTTCATTTTCATCACCGTCAGCCCCGGCCAAGGAATAGAAATTTAGGAAGCCGGTCATTCAAGCTCGAATTTTTGAAGAAGCTTCTTTATAAAGCTGAATGCTAGCCCTTCATCGAGCGAGTCTATGATGGCATCAATATCTGACACGTTCACCTTGATTGATTTGCGTATAAACGCAAGTCAATCCTGCAAGACTAGGGACCTGCTAGCAATAGTTCTGTAGTCTGAGATATTCTACTAGCAAAGTTTGTGAGAAAGAGTTAATGGGTGTTGTGGGAAGAAGCCGTGAAGTTGCTTGGCTCAGCTCGAATCGCCGACCTCCCTAAGAACCATACATCCACCACTGGTCCCGATATGAGGACTACGCGGCCATTGACCTCATGCACGTTTCTTGCAGAGGGGAGACAGTAGGAATTCTGGCAGGGCTAGAGCCAGTGCAACGCAAGATTCACGGAATGCCTCCGTAAGTGGTGAAGTACAACCTAAAGAAGCGCAGGGACTAGCAGTAGAAAATAAGCACGTCCGTCAAACATAATCAATCATCCACCCGTAAACCAAATTCAAAACTGAAATTGAATTTAAACAAAACACGCATTTGATGACTAATCCTCCCGTATGTAGAAGATGAATTTCATTACCTGGTGTAAGAATAATACTGCAAATATTATAAGTTTGAATTTAAAAATTTTAAAAGTTTTTAAAAAATAGAAAAATAAATAATTAATCAAATGAAATAATATAAAAATAAGAAAATTTAAAAAATAAAAAGAATCCGTAGCCTTGCATTTCTATTGCACTATTTACTTTATAACTTTTCTTGAGTAGAAGCAACATAAGAACTTGTATGTTAATGAAAAAAAATAATAAACTAATAATTATGTAACTCATTGCAGGTTCGAAATATTATAACGACTGTTGGTCGTTATTTAATAACATAAAAATATTTTTTTTTTATTTGATAAGATAGCTTATGCAATATCGGCAACTAATATCTTCATAAAAATTAAGATATTAGAAGGCAGTCAGGTATTTGTAGTCTAAATGAAAACATCACAGAATATAGAAAGAATATTTATTATTAGAGGATAGAATGAATCTGGAACAGGAAAATGACTAAATTCTTGATCAGAAGAAGAAATATAACACTAGATGGCAGCACAATTCACAATTTATGGCAAGCTAAATACAATTTAAATATTTAAATATTTTGCTTCCTTCGTTTATATTTACAATTTCATTGTTAGATTTAACTTAGATTAACAGGTGAAAGAATGTCTGGACAGACATTCTACTTACGTAATCCTGTAGATTCCATTCTTGAGGCTGTGTTTACAGTATCTCCGAACAGACAGTACCGTGGCATCTTTTGTCCCACAACTCCAGCACATACGGGACCTGTAAGTAAACTGGAAACGTAAATATTTGATACTAAAGATTTTTGGGTTTCACATACTACCGTTATTTTACCAAAAAAAGTAATCTCAAAAGCAAGTTGTATTTATTTCATTTGAAATAAATTTATAGACAAATTCTGTTTTAATTTTATGAGAGTTTTATTTACATTTTGGACTTGGTGTTTATAGTTTTACACACCTTTTATTAATTTACATAGTCTTACAATATATTTTAAGAATGTAACTATTCTTTGTGTGGGAAGGGAGGGTAATGGATGGCAATGTTGTAGCCAATGAAGTTCTAACCGAGGCTCGGCTATTGCTATATTGCTATATTGCTATTACCCTCCTAACACCTTATCCCTACACTGTCCTCTACAGATAACGGGGAAGATGAAAAGCATTCTTGCTTCGCCCCTTTAAGCCAGTCCTTATAAGGATATAAGGACTTCTTTGTGTGGGAATCAATCGACCGTGAAATGCGGTGATGATTGATTCATTCAATCCAATATCCTTGGAGGGTAATGGATGGCAATGCTGTAGTCAATGAAATTCTAACTGAGGTTCGGCTATTGCTGTTACCCTCCTGCCATGATCAGAGCTTTAATTGCTCAATAACACCTTATTATACCTACACTGTCCTCTACAGATAACGGGGAAGATGAAGAGCATTCTTGCTTCGCCCCTTTAAGCCAGTCCTTATAAGGACAATTCTTTGTGTGGTGCATTACCCTTGGAGGATAATGGATTGGTGCTTTACCCTTGGAGAACTATATATATATAAGGACTATAAGGATTCTTTGTGTGAGCATCCGGTGTTCGAATGGAGATGCGTGATTAATAACCCTTGGAGGGTAATGGATGGCAATGCTGTAGCCAATGAAGTTCTAACTGAGGCTCGGCTATTGCTGTTACCCTCCTGCTATGATCAGAGCTTTAATAGCTCAATAACACCTTATCCCTACACTGTCCTCTACAGATAACGGGGAAGATGAAAAGCATTCTTGCTTCGTCCGTTTAAGCCAGTCCTTATAAGGACTATTCTTTGTGTGTCGTCTCCAGGACACCATCACAAAGCTAAAGAAATGGTTCTCGGACTGGAGGATACAAGTAAACCCCGTCAAATGCTCAGCTATACTATTTAACAGACGCAAAGCCTTCTTCCAAGATGACATTCAACTCCTCGGAAAAAAGATACCATGGCAGACAGAAACCAAATACCTCGGAGTACAGCTAGACAAAAAGCTAAATTTCAACAGCCACATCAAGCTCGTAGGCACAAAGACATCCAGAACCATAGCCCAACTCTTTCCCCTGATCAACCGCAACAGCAAATTGGATACACGCAACAAGCTGTTACTATATCAGATGGTGGTACGACCAGTAATCACATATGCATCCCCAGCATGGAGTCACACATCCAAATCTAACATCCTGAAACTACAGAGGATACAAAACAAATGCCTGCGAATGATCTTGGACGCCCCATGGTTCGTCAGAAACACGCAGATCCACAGAAAAACCGGAACCCCAGACATCCATTCTCTCCTTCATGACCATGTGACTATCACAAACATAAAAGACCCAAGGCAATCCTGCTCTCATCAGAATAGCGCTAACTCCATAGTTCACAAAGTGCGAGCATAAGGCTCACCCCCCACCCCCATCAATCTTCTGGACACAGACAAAGGGGAAAACAAAAAGCATTTTATGCTTCACCCAGCAACACGTTGTTGTATTCTTTGTGTTTAAAAAACATTTAAAGAGTATTATACTGGGAAAAAATACGCCTGAATTTTGGTTTGAAATCTAGTAAAAAAAATATATATAATAAGGAATACAAATGAAAATTGTTTAAAAAACAGTTTATTAGTTGCTCGATAATTCAATGGAAGTGAAGATCCTTGCTCCACATATCTCGCTTTTCTGAAGGCCTTAATTATAATTAACATGAATGAAATTAAGACAATTCAGAAAGCTTCAAAAATGTTCATATTAATCCAAGGAGGAATATTTATTGATTGCTATAGCGATCAATAAATTTATTGTTCGATTTATCTATAGTCTCAATATTATTTACAGACGACAAGTTTTGTACAGCGTCAATATTTGATAATTTTTTTAAAATTTATTGTTGTTTTGTTAATTTTTTTGCTCATACAGATATTTTATTTTCTAATAACTATTCTAATAAATATAATAAAGCTATCATTAAACTGAAAAAAAGACCTTTTTTATTAGTAAAGAAAATAACTGTATGAACTATGCCCGAATTTTATTTTCTTTTATTTTTCAATATTATTATCAATAAGATAGCCTTACTAAAATCTCACACGCTGTGAATCCAAGGCTATGTACAGCCTTGAATGCCCTAAGTAACTTATTTAAATGAAATAAAGATTTAATAATACCGTTATCAAATAATCACCGCTGAAAGCAGGCAAGGTCTGCACAATGACACCTCAATTACTCGTATATAACATTGAAATAAATACTTGACACAGAGAAAGATACGATGCCAATAAACAAGAAACAAATCACATCACAAACAAAATAAATATATTAGGTTTTATATTTCTGAGGGTTTTCCCTATGTTACACTTTTTTATTATATTATTATTATTCACTCACTAAACAAACTGCTTGGTTGAAAAATCTTCCGATTTGTCCATTACACATAACGTGGCAAGCATCCCTACACCACCAACGAAATCAAAGTCCTAACCTACACTCACATACAATTTTTATTTCGTACAGGAATGAGAGGAATGTCCAGATCGAAATATTAAATATTTGAAGATATCATCGCCTCAGGAATAACACGACCAAGGAAGTCGCTTACTGGGGACGGCTCTGTATTTGCTTCGATCAATATTTCATATAAAGAAAACTTATATGGAGGGTTTATTTCGCTGACTTAGACAAACACACGCCACCTTGCTAGTTAATACTTCCTGCGATGATCAGGATCTTTTTAATGTCTTGATGATGCATTTTTTTTCGAAGTATGAATTTATCAGAATTTTATTCTTATGGATTTTCAGACATTTCAATTTTGAAAGAAATCTTCTTCGGAAAAACAAAACTTTATGTAAACTGGTTGTTTATACATCACTCTTTGATATTTACTTGGCTAATACAGAGTAAGCCAGGGTGTTCCAGTTTGGATAGTAATTTAGTAACAATCTCGGTAGCCGAAGGCTAATTTTTAAGTGAAATTTCCGCCTAGGTCTGAAGTGACTAAAAATTTCAGTCTGAGGTTTGCTATTGTTATATAACTTGGGAGGAGATCTCCACATACCCTTTAAAGAATGCGGAGAGCCGAGTGGAACATGTAATCTAACTTCCAATCCTCATCTTCACGTGATGCGACCCATCCGTGGGGTATCCACTGGATATTGCACAAACGAGGATGGGGCGTGATTTAGGACTTAGCCGACCAAAATTTATTCTTTATTGGCTTAAACAATAAATAAGCATGATGATATAGCAGGACGACGTCATACGGAAAAGTAGTCGAACAAGGGTAGTAAGAGCTAGGGAAGTACCATGTGGACATAATTAGCATTACTGAGACAAATGACTAAAAGAGGCAAGTTCTTGCTAAATAATAAATGTAAGATGTTATAGTCAGGTAAAAGTGATTGATGAAAGGAGTAGACTGATTCAGCGAGGGATGCATGTAGTCAGGTTATTTTCAAAGATTAAAAACTTCTAACTTCATAATGGATACATTATGAAGTTAAAGGGGCAGTTCTGCAAAGAAGACGAAAGCATATACTAGCAAGCAGGGGAGATGCCACAAGCGAAAATGGAGAAAAAAATTTAAGAAATGCAAACAATGCGCTAAGGTAGCTAAACGAAAGTCATGAGAAGACTTTGATGACAAAATGTTAGAAAAGCTATTGAAAAGCTTACAAATGGAGGAAGGAGTATGCCATCATCAGTACATATAATACTTGAGGTATGAAAAGTAATAAAAACCTAAAATGTGCAAAGGGAGCTGGCGTAAATAATGTTTGACCGGAAATGCTCAATTATTGTTTATTAGTATCTGAAACGTCCAGAGAGTCAAGGACTCATCGAAGGAGGCTCTCTACATCACCCAAACCATCTGTCATACCTTCTCTTAAACTCATTCTCGCTAGATGCATCACCACGTCAACTGTTCCACTCACTCACTGCTCTGTGAGAGAAAAATCTAGTTCACTCCACTGTCTTAACCACACACAACGATAGCTTCCATGGATTCCCCGTTGTTCTCTCTCCATCTTTAATATAATGAGAATTTATCAGACGATATCCAATAGCATCCATTCAGAAGTTTATAAATCTTTGCAGTACACTCCTTTTTCTCCTTCCTACCAGTGTCTGCAGTCCACATCCTCTTTCTACGTTATCTATATTCCACAATTCGGTTTTAACTATCCTCTTCTTCTATATACTTTTTTCACAGCTTCTTTATTCCCCTCTGAAATCAGGAAACCAAATTTGCGCACAGTAGTCCGGGTGCGAAGAAGCAAAACTACTTCCTTAGCCGTACATGTCAGAGTTCGTTCCAACATGCGCAATTATCCTCTGAGTTGCATTTGCAGATTTTTCTTGTGAGCCTTGAACTTCAATTTCCTATCTACCATAAATTCAAGACCTCAGACGACTCAGCTTCTTGTAAAATAATCAGCCAATATAATATAATATGCTATTGGAAATCTCATCAATCTTAACTGCTCTTGTGAAAGCTAAATGTTTTTACAGTTTCTACAATGCATAATTCAGATAGTGTAGTCAAAGAGTTGAATTCAGAATGATTAAAGTAGAACTCTCATGATACCCATCTATGAAACTTGACAATTATGAACACAGAACTGAAGCAATTAACATTTGTCCACCGTTCTAGCTTATTGAACTTGTTCTGTAAATGCCGAATATCAGTTAGCATCATCAGCAAACGATTGAACATCCTCCGTCAAGTCTTTCTCAATATTATTAATGCACAGATTGAACAGCAACATGCAAGAACTGATTCCTTGTTTTTGGCAGGCAAGGTGTGTAAGAGTGACAATGTTATGTAACTGTGTTAATAATGAGAACGGGCGTCATCATGGAAATGACTACGAGGAGAGGGTACGATTTCGACTTCGTGTTCGTCCGGTTCGTACTTATCAGGCATGTGCAAAGATGTCTGCATAAATAAGACACTACATAAGAACAGAGATCTCCAAGTTGAGTATTGTTACAGATCTAGTGCATCGGTTGCTAAGGATTAAGAAATGTATCACCAAATTAATTGAATATTATGTCTGCACTCGAGTGCTAGGAGTATCAGAAACAAAGGGGTAGAGTTTGTTGCCTTGGTCAACGTATTGGGACCTCAGATTGTAGGCATTAGTGAGACGTGGCTATCAGAATCAGACCTACTAACTGGTATCGAGTGTAAAGGGTACAGTAGTTTTAGGAAGGATAGAGAGGATACCCAGGTCTCACTAATGCCTACAATCTGAGGTCCCAATACGATGACCAAGGCAACAAACTCTACCCCTTTGTTTCTGATACTCCTAGCACTCAAGTACAGACATAATATTCGATTATGCTAATGAGATCCGATGACTTGAATCCAGTTAGAGTTGAGACCTATGATTGTAGTAATACTACTAACAATATTTCACGTGGCAGTGAGTTTGAAGTCATCTGGTATGAGGTGGAATCTAACAAGATCAATCAAACAGTGGGGTGGGGTGTTGTTACAGATCTGGTGGATTGGTTGCTAGTGACGAAGAAATGCATCACCAAATAGAAAAGGTGAGCGCGAAAATTGAAATGGGAGATTTCAATTATCCAAATATTGATTGGTAGCAGTAGATTGGGTAGAGTGTTAGATTTGATTATAGTGTCAGAGGGTGTTTCAGTTAAAGACGTAACAATTCTCCCTCCGGTCGTTGACAGGGATCATGCGGTACTCACTTGGGAAGTGACTAAGTTTATGAATGTTCCGTTCAGAAAAGGTTACATGCTGAACTACAAAGCAGGAAATTATGACCGACTGAGTAGACGTAGCATTAGTTGTTAGATGGGAAGGATATCGAGAGTGCATGGGCACTGTGTAAAATACTTAAATGATGCGATATCAGATTGTGCCGCTAGAGTTCAAAAAGCAAATATAGCAGGAGTGAAATTGATTTGTAATCTTATTAAGCAAGATATTCGTAAGAAAAGGATGATGTGGAAGGAATTCCGTGTGCATAAGAATGATGTCCGTTATGAAAATTATAAGTAGGAGGCCAGAAGAGCCAAAACTGTTACTGTTGTATGGAAATCTAAGTCTGAGGCTCTGTAAGTTAAAGAAAATCCCAAAAAATCTATCTTATGTTACAAGCAAAAGAAAGAATGCATATGAAGGAATAACTAGCGAATGCTGATAGTGCGAGGCTGAAGATGCAAAAGAGGTTGTTCAACTAAGGAGTGCCCATTTTGCTAAAAGCTATCAACCTGGTGTACGTGAGTTCACTGCTACCTCTTCACAGAAAAAAGAAACTCAGGTGTTTGAGGAAGAGGTTTTAGAGCTGTTCCACAAACTGAACAAGAATTCAGCAATAGGGACTGATGGAATATCAGCACGTGTGCTAAAAGTGTGGTCAGCTGAATTGGTTATTCCTTCGACCAGGCTGTTTAATAGGAGTCTCAGAACAGGTAAGATTCTGCAGGAATGGAAGGAATGTATGATAATTCCATTGCACAAGGTGATGCAAAGACCAATGTATCAAACTATCGACCAATCAGTATCTCAGGAGTGGTGGTGGTGAAGATTTTGTAAAAATTGATTAGGGCTCACATTCATAAATGGGGTTAGAGTGAATCTCTACTTTGCCATAAACATCATGGGTTTACTAAGGGAAGGTCATGTTTTAGCAACTTGCTCACATTCTATAACAATGTCACCATTGAGCTAGACAAGGGGAATGGATACACCATGATACTTTTGGATTTTGCTAAGGCTTTTGACAGAATAAAACATGACAGACTGCTGCATAAATTGGAGAAAATGGGATTGAGTTAAACAATATTAGCATGGATAAGAGAATGGCTGAAGACATATCTATAAGTGGTATACGGCCGGAGGATGCGAGTCTCCAAGATTTAAGGTAACAAGTGATGTACCACAAGGATCAGTGGTTGGTCCGCTGTTATTCAATCTGTACAGTAATGACATTGGGAAGGATTTGACAAGGCGACATGCAGCTATTTACTGATGATGCAAAGATAGGTAGGGTAATCAGGAATGCTGCTGGTATGCAGTACCTGCAGAATGATTTCAATAGGTTGGAATTGTGGGCATGGGAAAACGGGTGTCAGTTCAATGTCAGCAAATGTAAAGTCATTCACCTCGGCATGATTAGATATCCAATGTCGTATTATATTGGTGGGATTATGCTGAAAGAAACTGATAAAGCTAGGGATATCTTGGAGTATTAGTAGATATCAAGTTCAGGGGCCATGTGGCAAAGATTGCAAATACAATTCAAAAGATAATTGCAATGTTGATGAAAAGAATGTTTACATGTAAAGATAAGGATGCCATTTTGCCTTGATAATACCTCACTTGGAATATTGCATGCGGGTCTGGTCTCCCGCTTTCTGCTGTGATTGGGACAGAGTGTTAAAATGATATCCATATACATGGGGGGGGGGTGGGGGGGGGGGGGGGTGGGGGGGGGGGGGGGTGGGGGGGGGGGGGGGTGGGGGGGGGGGGGGGTGGGGGGGGGGGGGGGTGGGGGGGGGGGGGGGTGGGGGGGGGGGGGGGTGGGGGGGGGGGGGGGTGGGGGGGGGGGGGGGTGGGGGGGGGGGGGGGTGGGGGGGGGGGGGGGTGGGGGGGGGGGGGGGTGGGGGGGGGGGGGGGTGGGGGGGGGGGGGGGTGGGGGGGGGGGGGGGTGGGGGGGGGGGGGGGTGGGGGGGGGGGGGGGTGGGGGGGGGGGGGGGTGGGGGGGGGGGGGGGTGGGGGGGGGGGGGGGTGGGGGGGGGGGGGGGTGGGGGGGGGGGGGGGTGGGGGGGGGGGGGGGTGGGGGGGGGGGGGGGTGGGGGGGGGGGGGGGTGGGGGGGGGGGGGGGTGGGGGGGGGGGGGGGTGGGGGGGGGGGGGGGTGGGGGGGGGGGGGGGTGGGGGGGGGGGGGGGTGGGGGGGGACAGATGATCAAAGACTTGAGATGATCGCAGATGTGATAGTCTCGAGAAAGATCAGTGGAGTGAACAGATGGTATCAATGGTAGTATCACATTAAGAATGAGGATTTTATGAAAGAACTTGTTTAACATGGGAGTGGAGCTAATCCAGGTGGTATGGACACTTAAAACAGAATGGGAGAGGAAAGATTAGCAAAACAAGTGTTCTCTGCCAACCTGGCAGAGAACACTTGTTTTGCACCTATATCTTGGAAAACCAAGATATAGGTGGAATGATACGGTAAAAAGTGCCTTAGAAGATAGAAATATAGGATCTGACACTATCGGGGTGCTGATATACCAATTTAGAAGCAAATTATTGAGAGAAGATTAGTAATAATGTAAATTTAATCTTGTAATACCGTAACATTATCTTGTATATCCCTTTAGGATACATATTAGGACATTTTGAAAATATGAATATACATTATGCATATAACTTATACGATGATCTTTTTTTTATTGTCCAATATAAGAAATCACAGTGGACTATCCTATAAATAGAAAGAAAGTCAGTTGAGTTTCTATTATGTTGGGCCTAAACATCTGAATTTCTTCTTTCATCTACAAATATTAACCCAGATTTTGTTTCAGTATTCATCAACATGCCTTTGAATTTTCTTAAGATTTCCCTACCGATATTAAGAAGCTGTTTCATTCGTAATGAACTCGGTTTCAATTGTCAAATTGCACAACGGAGGAAACCTCTCGGAAGTCCATTCTCTCCCTAACTGGCTCACTGTTTCATGTAAGATGGCATAGCATATCTTCCACGACATTCTTCCTGCACTGTCATTGTGATACGGATTTGTCGATGATATTTGCTGCAGTAAGACGGGGGTGGAACAACCGAGGGCTAAGAATTTCCCCGAAACATTAACGCCATCCGAATAAAGTTCACGGTTCACACACACACACACTTCACTGTCAAAATTCGCCATTACAAGCACTCATCTTGTTCATCCGACTTGCTTGTTTGCTCCAGTGATTCCATGAGACAGAACGCACAATCTACGTTTTAAATGCGTCCTATTCCTGGAACATCCAGTGGATCTCTGCGCACATAACCGGAATACTCAGAACACTTCACCTTCAAGTTGCAAAACGAAGATTGCAGGTCCGGAAGATTTTATTTTGAAGAGTTAGGGCATTCTTCGGAGTATTAGCAGAACATAAGTAATGTGTCGGGTATAACTAGCAGAATAATAGTCTGGGCTTGAAAAGCATGCAGATATTTCAATAATGAAATTCATTTACTGTTAAAGATTTCGTATGCAGACAGTATACAAATAAAGTGGCGAAACTTGACTGCATCGTTCAAAGTTAAACGCATTTGTGATGGACTATGTTTCATTCCCATTATTAAAAGTAATATTACACCCCTCATCAATGTTAATTCATTTTTGGCATCTTTACTTCAGTTTTAATTAGATTTTGCTTCTCTACTGCGATTTCATATAGGCATTGTTAATTCTTCTGTCATTCGTGCTTGTGTTATGGTTCATTATTTCAAGGATGCTCATATATTTCGTATGTCTATACTTCCCTAACAAAAACTATGGAGGTCATTTTATTTTCGTCTGGTAATTTTATCTTAATCTTAGTTTATTCCTCATCTTTTGACGACTTCTGGCAAAAAGACCAACACAGTATTTCATGACTAGTTTCCTATTACATATTTATTACTTCAATAAATAATAAAAGGGAAAAAACGTAATGTGGTACTAACCAGAATGTAGACCTATTCGGAGCATTAGAGTATCCGTTGGCCTGTGACGAATTTGAAATTTGCGTATCGCGTCCAACAGATGGAGCGCCATTGAAGCAATTTCGCCAGCATGCAAATCTCCATTGCGAATGGGCAGCCCACTAACCACCATATAGGCGTCTCCTATAGTTTCTACCTTATATACATCGTAATTTTCGATGATAGAATCAAAGCAAGTGTACAAATCGTTCAAGAAGTCGACAACCTAAAAATGACGGGAAAAAAGGGTTAAATCAATTAATTAACGTTTAATTTCAATGATTCAATGCTTATTCTAATATTTCAGTACTGTATTTAAATAAATATACTGTACTGTATTTTAATTTCATGCTTAGATTTAAATAACACACATCGGTTTTGGAATTTCTTATTTTATTTTCGCTATAATTTATAATTTATGGAGTGCTAAAAATATATAGAGTTGCTTAAACTTTTTTTATTACGATTAACTTTTATTGTATAAATCACAATAACATTTAAATATTCAATAATTTTATATAAGAATATTTCACTTCTAGAGAGATTAACTACAAGTTTATAAGCTCACAGTGAAAACGAAGGTTTTTGTGAGACTCAAATATCATTAATGATGATAACGATGGAAAGAATCTTGAGGATATTAGAAATTTAATCAAGGCAAAGTTTCCTTAAACGTCAGTATGAGGTTAAAAAAAATCCTTAACTGAAAAAATGTGCTTCACATATTAATTTATAAGGTACTCCAGTGAATTAAAAAATATCGTAAATATATGCTGAAAAATTTTCGCGATATTATGGAATTGCTATCTCATTTTCGGGAAGGGTACTAAATGGAGAATTTAATAATTAAACGTACTTCGGGGTAATGCACACAACCCCATAGTTAATGCTTTTTTTATTTGATCATTGCAGCAATAAGAGTGACCATCGTGTTTTATATGAATCTACAAATTATAGAGAACTTCAAGAGTTAGGACATTATACACACAATTAACAGAACAAAAATACTCTTGGCGGGTGGTAGATGGCGTTGAGTGTATTGAAGGATTTAATATTCTCTAGATTAGTGATATTCAACCTTTTACATAATATGACATATAGACTCTAATTATTTAAATTCTGCGGCACACTACAAATATATTCTTTTAATTTTTTTGACGATCTCAAAAAACAGGCATAATTTTGAATGATATAATCAATCAAAATTACACACACAAGATATTAATAATAGTAATTACTTATCCTTTTTGCTCCAAAAAATGTAAACTATATTTCTGAACATTTTTAAGTAAGAAAAACAATACTAAAATTTTTTTAAAAATTTTTTTATTGTTTTTTCAAATGAATATTAAATGTATTGAATAATACACATACTTGCAGTTAATTTTAACGAGATATCTTAGCTTGATGTTGTTTCAGAATGTCTTTTGTGCGAGGTTGAATTTTAGAGGCATCCTCTTAAATCATCTTCCAAGGCTTCCTGCCCGCGATCCATTTTTGTTCCTAAAAATATTCATTGCGGAAAAGCTTGATTCGCACAAATATGACGTGGAGAACGGAAGAAGTACTTCTATTGTTTTTTTGGTAATATTGGGAAATTCACTTCTTATAGATAACCAAAACGAAGTAGTATCTATTGTTGAATGTTTTAGTTTTAAACCTCTGTCCTAGAATTCTTATACCTGTTAATTCGTCCTCTTCTATAATCTTTAAATTTCCCAATTTATAATCGCTTAAGACAAACGGATCTCTTATCCAATCGAAGGATGATATGTCAAGTGAGTGAAAATATTTTTCAATATTTGTATTTAGTAATATTAAGGTTTGCAAAATTAGATCTATTAGATTTTCATTCATTCAGTTTGCACTTTTTCGTTAGTTCAAACACATTTACTGCATTTTCTTTTCTGATTCTTTCTTCCCAAAGCATTAGTTTTTCTTTGAACGCATTAATTTTGTCAATGGAAGTAAGAATGTTTTCAGAGTCTCCCTGAATACTTTAAGTGTATTTGAAGATTGAAATAAATCAAGAAGAAATGCAACCTTACTGCACCACAGCTCGTTGCTAAGAAAATCTGATAACTCGGATTGTTGAGTTGTCAAAAAAATTAGAATTTCCTCTTTTAGTTCATAAAATCTTGATAAAACTATTACACGAGATAACCATCTCACTTCTGTATGTATTAACAACTGCGTGTAAGAAGCTTCCATTGAGGAGCATAGTGCTGCAAACAATCTCGATTGTAATGGCCTGGCTTTTATATAATTGACAATTTTGAGTCTCATCTTTTTTAAGCTCGGTACCAATGATTTTGACGCTAGTACTTCTCTGTGGAGAAAACAATGTGTAAAAATAATTCCAGGATTCTTATTTTGAGCCAGTGTAACAAATCCTTTTACATTTCCTGACATCGAGCGGGTATTATCCGTGCAAATACGGACGAAAGAATCCCAAGACAAGTTATGGCAATTAAAGTAATGATCAACGACATGAAAAATATCTTGGCCCTTCGTTGTTTCCGGGAGTGGTCGACAAAATAAAATCTGTTCTATAATATCTTAGAGAATATCTTCCTTATAAATAAATCTACTGAACACTAGAAGTTGAGCTTTACCAGTTACATCAGTTGATTTTCGTCCAAATGAACAGCAAACACATCTGCTTCTTTAATGCGAGATATCATTTGCAACTCAACATCTTTGGCCAAATCCCGAATACGTCGATAAATGGTGTTATCTGACATAGGAATATTTAAAATCTCCTTTTTATATTCCTCGCCAAACATGATATTAAACTAATTATATGAAGAGCCAAAGGCTTCAATTTGGCGACATAACTTATTTAAGTTAAAGGGATATTACATCCCATATTGTTTCTTAGCCGAATAAGAAACTCAAAGAGTTTCATACCGAATATAGAAACTATATAAATATAAATATTTTAAATATAAATATATAAATAAAGTTTTCGGCGGTTCCAAGCGTAAGCAACTGACCCTTTAGGTAGTGCAAGCTGAGGCAACTCATAGAAAGGGTGGAGCAAGTTCCGATCACTATTCTTGATATTTACCCATAATGTGAACTTAGCTCCTAGGAGCTGTATTATTGAACAATAATACAGCTCCTAGGAGCTACGTTCACAGCTCCTAGGAGCTAAGTTCACATTATGGGTAAATATCAAGAATAGTGATCGGAGCTTGCTCCACCTTTGATATGAGTTGCCTCAGCTTGCACTATCCAGGTATTTGCTTACGCTTGGAATCGCCGAACTTTATATAGTCTCTATATTCGGCATGAAACTCTGAGTTTCTTATTCGGCTAAGAAACAATATGGGATGTAATATCCCTTTAACTTAAATAATGATATTAACAATTTTACAGCATGCTGACAGAATTACAGATTCTGCAATTGGGTGAGATTTCATTTTTTTAGCAATAATTTCTGCGATTGTTGCTAATTGGCTTCTTGGTCTTTTTCGGACACAGTTACAAATTTAGTCCATCTTTTTATTTGAATAGTTTTATCCGGTACAAGTCTTTCAAAATATTCAGCCGGTTTTTCGCTCAAATGAGAATGTTTAGATTGTAAATGTCTTTTTAATTTACTTAAAACCATAGCGTTGTTTGCTAATTTTTCGCCACAAACTACGCAGGTAGGACGTGACGGATCTTTCTGACTGGAAATAAAGCCAAATGACAAATAATTTTCGTCGTAATGGCGAACCTTCGTTTTTTAATTTAGTTTTAGAACCAGTACTAGATATGGTATCAGCTGCTGATGTGCAGGACAAAACTAGCTTCACTTTCTTCTTTCTTTCTTTTTTTTTTTTTTTTTCGACGTACTAGCTTCACTTTCTGCATTGTCTTCAAAGTTTCGTTTTTTTATTACAAATTTATAAATAAACTTAACTGAATGAAAAAAAAAATAAAAGGACTCCTACCAGTTAACTTAAAAATAAGAGAATTAAATGAAGTTATTTGTGAACATTTATCAAAAGATTAAAGCTAATTAACACACAATTTTAAATCGATTCACCAACCGTAAGTTTCGTAAAATATAAATAAGGGAGCTTCAGGTACGAATGGAAGACCAGCAATAACAAATAAATGAGCAAATTACGATATTATTTCTTTCAATTAATTTGTTTTCACAAATCTCTCGGCACACCCGTTGAAAATCGCTGCTCTAGATAATGAGGGTTTTGAGTCCGATATGAAAATAGAGATGGTTAATATTAATAACTGAGGTGTTATGAGGTCATGTTACGTACCTGTAGTGGACTGCTCTCTGCAGACATGGTAGTGAAACCCACAATATCACTGAAATATATGGTGACGCAGTCGAATGATTCCGCTTCAACTTTATGACCTCGTTTTAATTGATCAGCCACATACCTGCAATGATGAAAACACAGCAAAAATATTTCTGTTTCTATCAATTAATTTAAAGTGGCATATATTTTACCACTTTTCCTGTTAATAATAAAATAAGAGTAAGGCTTAGATGGGTTTTAGATGCTGCCCTGGATGGTTTATCATAGTATCAAAAGTATAAACGTTACAACATAGCGAACATGGGAGAGCATATTTACATAGTAATAATAAGACAAGCATATTCATTACTGTTTTGACTTCAAATATATATAAGCATACACAAAAATAACAATAATATTATAAATAAAGAAAATAGAAAAAACAAACTTTTTCTTTTTAATTATAAAAATTATTTTTGTATTATCTAAATACACTATATAAAATAAAATATAATATACATATATATATATTTATATTTACAGATCTTTGGCCAGGGCGGTGATTGATTCATTCAATCCAATACCCTTGGAGGGTAATGGATAGCAATGCTGTAGCTAATGAAGTTCTAACTGAGGCTCGGCTATTGCTGTTACCCTCCTGCCATGATCAGAGCTTTAATTTAATAATAATCTTTGGCCAGGGGCGCTGAATTTGATTATGGTTTTTTGAGTGGAAAAATGGCGGCTCGCGTGTTAGTGTTTTGTGTCGTGTGTTATTGATGGTGAATTGTGTATTTGACTGATAAGTTTTCAGAGATTTATGCTTATATTCATTAGTAATATCAGTTATTTGCTTGCCGCAATAAACAGGCATTTTACATTTTATTTCCCATACAAGGTAAGTCAACTGACTTCGCAAAGGCGATACGCTAGGCCTACTGCCATTAGTGTCGTTGTTGTATTTTAACATCTTGTTGCTAGTTGACGCGCCTATGCTTGATATTGCTGGTAGTCCTTTGCGGCTGCGGGATATTTTACAAAAACTTCTGCTGGCAGGTCTTTAGACCTGCGGGATATTTTATTAACGCACATACGCAACTAAATCGATATGAGCGTGCCTGACCTGGACGTATTTGCTGATCTGCTCGAAAGAGAGCCAGCTCTTGAACTCATTGATAAACTACAAAAGAAGTTCAAGTTGACATGGCCTACTAGCATGATTGACCCCGACACTATTATTGAGTCACTCGATAAAAAGCTAGCACTCAGTTTTATTAAAAAGCTCCTCAAAAAGTTTGAACGGGATTGGCCCGGCTACTTAAATTTGTATTCCTCACCTGAAGTTGAAGTTGAGGAAAATGAAGACTCCCCACAAGTGGAGGAAAAACTCAATCTAGTTGTCTCTACCTCTAATCCTTCTGATCAAGAAGAAACTCACGCACGTAAGAAGAGAAAAATTCTTGCTGCTGAATCAACAAATGTTGTTGGTATGGAAGAGGATGTTCCCATTTCAGATCCCTCTGTTTCCCACAATGAAAAGGTGCCACCGATTATCCTAAGGGAAAAGCAGAGATGGACAACACTCAGAACCATCATGGCAAATTCACAAATTCATTACACGTCTGCTAAAAATGCAGACGAGGGAATACGAATTCAGCCCACCACGGTGGCTGACTATAGAAACCTTACAAAGGAACTGGATACTAGAGGAACCCAATATCACACATTTTCACTTGCCTCTGAAAAAAATCTGAAAGTAGTCTTACGAGGAGTCTCTGAGGATATTGACACAGATGAAATAGTTACTGACCTTAACCTACAGGAACTACCCCCCATAAAGGTCACTAGAATGTTTAGATCAAATAAGACACCTATGCCTTTAGTCTTAGTAGAAATTCATAACATCTACAAAGACATTTATAATTTAAAATCAATCTGTGGACTCAAAATCACCACAGAACCATTGAGAAAGAAATCATCTTCTGGGCAGTGCCACCGGTGCCAAAAATTTGGCCATGCCCAGAAGCTATGCAAAGCTCAGTTCAGATGCGTAAAATGTGGCGAGAATCACCCCACAAACACCTGCGCCAAGCCAAAAACCACCCCGGCTAAGTGCGCTAATTGTGGGGGTCCCCACCCTGCTAATTATAGAGGGTGTATGCATCATCCCAAAAACAGATGGAATGATCCCAGTCATCAATCTACCTCGTCATCTAATGCGAGAGTTCCTGAAGCTCAGGCTACTCAGTTCTCCAAGAGTGAGAACATGACAACTGGTGCTCGCCCATCATTAACTGAGCCCCTTAAGAAAACGAATCTTCAACATCAAGTAAGAACATATGCTGATGTGGCCCGCTCCAAACAGATAGTACAAACCCAGAACCGGAATACTCCACACTCAAATCTATCAGCTGTTATCACCTCTTCTCTTGCAAACATGCTCCAGGATTTCAGCAACTCAAATCCATCCTTAAGTGTCACAAAAAGATTCCTACAGCAAACCCAATCCATATTATCTGCACTCTCTGATGCATAGGAAAAAAATCGTCCCAAACTCTCTTAGGATTATCGGTTGGAATGCCAACGGTATAAAAAACAAACTATTAGAAATCCAGGAATTTAATAATAGATACAACCCAGATATACTGCTAATTAATGAAACTCACCTGAGGCCTGCTGACACCCTGAAAATCAGAGGGTATCAGATTTACAGAAACGACAGGCTTGGGTATAGAGGTGGAGGTACAGCCACTCTTATCAAAAGCTATATCAATCATCACTCAATAACCAACCCTACTACCACCAACCTCGAAATCACAGGAATCAATGTTCTCACAAACTCAATTGGGAACCTCAAAATTTTTTCTGCTTACAACCCTCCATTAAAGACATTATTGACCTCAGATCTGGATGCCATCCTTGGAGTAAAAGGACCGATCATCATCGCTGGAGACCTCAATGCAAAGCATCCTGCTTGGAACAGTAAATCCACTAACAAAAATGGTCGTATCCTTTCTAGCTACACAGGATTAAACCATGCTGTTGTGGCTGGACCTACCGAACCAACTCATCTCAGTACATCTGGCACTGCTGACATCTTGGATATAGCCATCCTGCAAGACATTAAACTACAGTACAGCCTTACATCACTAAACGAGCTGTCGTCGGATCACAACCCAATTCTACTGCAATTGGGAGAACAAGAATGCCTGTCTCCTCCTCATTCAGGCATATCGTGGGAGAGATTGTCTAAAGCACTTCGGGATCAAATAGGACCCGTCCCACACATATGCACACCAGAAGATGTGGATTCTGCAGTGACTAGCCTCACCCAACAGATTAAGTCCGCTATAATGGTTGCAACCTTCCAGAAACCTGTTCCCAAGCCTGATCGTTTGCCTGAGGACATTATGGACCTGATCAGAGAGAAGAACAGAGCTAGGAAGAGATTTCGTAACACTCGCGCTCCTCAGGATAAGACAGTGCTTAATAGATTGAATGGAGCAGTAAGAGATGCACTTAAAACGCATAGAAACGAAGTTTGGGATAAAAAGTTAGCCTCTATCTCACCTATTGATCACTCTATCTGGGGCCTACTGAGAAACATCAAAAACAAAAACAGATCCCTCCCCCCTATAATCTCAAACCAGGGCCTAATCCACACAGATGCAGATAAGGCAGAAGCCATACTTAAAAATCTTGAGGATCAGTGCAAACCATCTTATAACAACATTGATTTCAATCATCTGTATAAAATCCACAGACAGGTTAGACATGCACTAAACCTCCCGGATACCAGTGCTGATCATATTGCACCCGCATCACCTGTTGAATTATATGATATTATTAAAAAACTTAAGAACAATAAAGCTCCTGGACCAGACAGCATCTCAAACAGGGTGATCAAGCTGCTGCCTCGAAAAGCTATAGTGCATCTGACCAGTATAATAAATGCAATCTTAAGACTTCACTATTTTCCTTCCACCTGGAAACTGGCTGATGTGATTCCTATACATAAGCCAGGCAAAGACCCACACTTACCGCAGAATTATCGTCCAATCAGTCTCATCTCCAACCTGGGTAAGATTGCAGAGAAGGTCATCCTCTCACGACTCCAAACCTCAATAAATGACCTAAACATCCTCCCTAAAGAACAGTTTGGTTTTCGGCAACACCATAGTACTACCCAGCAAATCCATAGAATTGTGGAATATATCATCACCAGCTACAACTGGCGCCAGTACACAGGAGCTGTTTTCCTAGACCTATCTAAAGCATTTGATAAAATCTGGCATTTTGGACTCCTGCACAAACTTATCTCAGCCGGCATCTCACTAAAAATGGTTCATCTAATCCGTTCATATCTTCAGAATAGATCAATGCAAGTTAAAATTAACGGTTCTATATCGTCCCAGCGCCATATCTTTGCTGGAGTGCCACAGGGATCTCTACTGGCTCCATTGCTGTTTTCTGTATACATGTCAGACATCCCTCACAATCCGATGACTTCCATTTTAGCGCTGTATGCGGACGATACGGCAATACTAACCAGATCCCTCAGACCCCACTTCGTTACTAGAAAGCTTCAAGAAAACATTCTAAAGCTGGAGGGTTGGTTCTCTAGGTGGAGATTGGAAGTCAACCCCCTGAAAAGCTCAGCGGTTCTTTTCTCAAAAAGGCCAATGTCTCCTGCAGGAGATGTGTTACTATTCAATACTAAAATTCCCTGGCAGACAGAAACAAATTACCTGGGTGTAATTCTCGACAAAAAGCTATCTTTCAACCAACATATCAAGTCTGCATGTGCAAAAGCATCTAAAGCCATAGCTCAGATTTACCCGCTAATTAATAGAAATAGCAAGCTCAGCAACAGAATCAAATTGCAACTTTACCAGATGACGATTCGTCCCATAATCACCTATGCCTCTCCAGCCTGGAGCCACACCTCTAACGCTAACATTATCAAGATTCAGCGTGTGCAGAACAAGTGCTTGAGAATGATTCTGAACGCCCCGTGGTATGTTAGAAACAGCCAGCTCCATAGAGACACAAATATTCCATATATTCTCTCTTATCTACAATCCTTAGCTTCCAAGTTTTTTCTAAAGACGTCCACACACCCCAATGATTTGATTCAACAAGCTGCAGCATATGAGCCAACGGACATATTCAAATATAGAAGACCAAAAACTATATTAGCCTCCTATAACGATGCATAATCTCCATGCCCATTCAGGGCGAGCAAACTGCTCGTAAATTTTACCCTCACTGTAACCACGACAGATAGCGGGGAATATGAAAAGCATCTTGCTTCACCCTTAAAGACATAAATGTCAATTGTCAATTGTCAATCTTTGGCCAGATATTACTAATATTACTAATATTTTTTGATGGATTCATCTGAGTTGTCGTTGTGATCGGACGTATTCATTTAGACTTTGCCTAGTTGAATTTTATATAAGATTTTTCGGGAAGCTCGCATTGCACTGGAATCAACACAGTTCGTGAAATACTATCTCCCCCTCTGTACGAAATATGCAGAGGTCTAATGGCCGGCAGGCCCCACCCGCAATGAGGACCAGTGGTGGACGAATGGTATTTTAGGGAGGTAGGTCGCTGCACTGTGTCCAAGTAAGTTGCCGAAACTCCTTTTTCCTTGTTTTTAGGATAATCACCTAAAATAAACTAACTTTTTGCTGGTAAACGCTTACTCTAAGCTGTCTACGGGATTAGCTAGTGGACTCTCAAAGTCTACAGGATCACCTACAAACTACTCGGGAAACTCCGAGCAACCGCTGTTCCCTCTTGGGCCAAATTATGGATTCTCCATATGATGAGCTCGACTTCAAATAGCTACTGGCAATCTTCAAACATGTAGGAGGCCTGCTGCAAAGGAAATGGCCAGGAAAGGTGGCAATCCACCAAATAGAAGAGGTTGAAACAGAGACTGTCAATCCCCTGACCCTCTCCCCAGCACTTCTCAAGATAACACCAGAGAGATTATGTTGCCGGTTAACGACCAGCCCCTAGTGGACTCAGATAACTCTACAGACTATCAGGTTGTCAGCAGAAAGAAGCGCAGGAAGGGTTCGCCAGCAGCAGATCCTGAAATAATACCTCAACCCTTGGAAAAAAACAACTCCAATGGATTAACAGCACAACCTGATGAAAGAATAGAGACCGACTCCAGGGCACAACCCAAAGTGAGGATTCCACCAGTAATTTTAAGAACAAAAGAAAAATAGTCTTTAATTACAGCGACGATGAAGAACGCAAACATCAAATTTACATCAGCCAAGCGTACAGAGGGAGGAATCCGGATTCAACCTGAAGGAACTTCGGACTACCGCCAGCTCACCAGACTTATGCATGAACTGAAAGTCCCATATCACACATTTCTGCTTAAAAGTGAAACAGATTTAAAGGTGGTAATCAGAGGTCTGGCTGAGACCATACCAGCTAAAGAAATAACTGCTGACCTCAGATCACAAGGCCTAGAGCTAGTTAAGATATCGCGCATGTACCGAGCAGACAAGCACCCCGTGCCTCTGGTCTTGGTCGAAATCAGTAAAGACCACAGAGAAATTTACGACCTTAAAATAGTCTGCAGCTTAGTTATCAAGACGGAACCTCTCAGAAGAAAGGCTTCAGCTGGTCAATGCCATCGCTGCCAAAAGTATGGGCATGCACAAAAGCTATGTAAAGCGGATTACAAGTGCGGTGACAACCATCCCTCGCACACTTGCGTCAAACCACGAACCACGTCCGCTAAGTATGCGAACTGCGGTGGCCCACACCCAGCAAATAACAAAGGATGTTCACTCCACCCATCCAACTTGCAGAAGGCTAGAGAGGCACTACCCCTGCCCAATCAGAAGCGAACTACACCAGAAATCAGAACGGGTCGTTACTCCCGAGAAATCATATGCATCTGCGGTCTCTACTAATAGCAAACCGGCATCTTGCAACCAAACCTCCCCAGCAATTCCAGCTGCTACTCTAGGAGAGATGTTAACGGCCTTTATCAAAACAAATCCCCATCAGGCCGATACCAACAAATTCTTTAAAAACACACACGTCATCTTCTAAATGATTAATGGATAACACGGTTACCATAACTAACTCAATACAGATTGCTTATTGGAATGCTAACGGGCTAAACAACAACCTCCTAGGACTAAAAGAATTTGCTGAAAGATATAAGATAGACATCCTTTTAGTCAACGAGACGCATCTTCGACCTTGCGACAACCCCAAAATAAGATACTATACACTACTTAGGGCAGATAGACTCAATGCTAGAGGGGGAAGAATGGCTATATTTGTTAAAAAAACATAATATACAATGAGATCAAGAAATTAACAACTACAAATCTGGAAGAAACTGGCATTGAAATACATACAAACAACACAGGTAGTCTAAAACTATATTCAGTCTACAACCCTCCAGGCAAACCACTCCTAGACTCTGACCTCTCCCAGCTCCTTGACACAAAAGAAGCAACAATAGTGGCGGGAGACCTAACTGCAAAACACCTTGCGTGGAACAGTAGAAACACCATTAACAATGGGAAGAGCCTACACAAATTCGCTATGACGAGAAACATCACCATAGCAGGTCCTGTTGAACCAACACACTACGGACCACTGGGAAAACCTGACGTGCTGGATATAGCCATTTTCAGGAACACCCCACACCAATTCCAGTTACAGGTTGTTAATGATCTTAGCTCCGACCACAATCCAGTTCTGCTTAGCCTAGGCGGAGAAGCAGAAACCATCTCCGGACAAGCCTACATAAATCTCAAGAAGCTCAGCTCAACTCTCAGCAACATCAGACGCCCTGTCCCAACCATCTCCTCACCCAAAGAAGTAGACATAG
Organism: Typopeltis vanoorti; assembly: GCF_054136105.1. Taxonomy (NCBI): domain Eukaryota; kingdom Metazoa; phylum Arthropoda; class Arachnida; order Uropygi; family Thelyphonidae; genus Typopeltis; species Typopeltis vanoorti. The sequence continues at coordinate 57,868,794 of NC_143557.1, read as the reverse complement.
CGATCAATAAACTGTAAAGCACAATCCAAACTGGCCTTGCAACAGCCTCCACCGTTACCGCTCCAGCTCAAAATAACCTGCTCCCAGAAGAGATTCTAAATCTCATCCGCAACAACAACAGGATTAGACGTCGGTACCATGCAACACTATCACCTCAGGATAAACAAGAGCTTAACAGGGCAACAAACCTAGTCCGATATACAATCAAAGACCATAAGATTCAGGAATGGGAGAGGAAACTAAACTCCTTAAAAACTGAAGATAACTCATTATGGAAAATGACTAAAGTCCTTCGCAGCGATCACCCCAACATAAAACCTATCCATGGAGAAAAAGGTATAGTCTACCGAGATGATGATAAAGCAGAAGATTTTGCAGACTCCCTGGAGCTGCAGTTTCGACCAAAATACATTCATGCGGACTTGCGCTTCATTGAAAAAGTCCACAGGCAAGTACGCTATGCACTTCATCGTTCCACCACCCGTGACAACACAATCCATACCACGCCAAATGAAATATACCAAATCATCAAGAACCTCAATAAGAGAAAAGCACCAGGTCCTGATCAGATTTCAAACAAAATTATAAACGCACTCCCTCATAAAACAATAATGCATCTAGTGGCTATCATCAATGCGATGCTAAGACTCAACTACTTCCCCACTCGCTGGAAGCAGGCAGATGTAATCCTTATCCACAAACCAGGGAAGGCGCCTCAGTTCCCCCAGAATTACAGACCTATCAGCCTCTTGTCAGGCCCAGGGAAAATAGCAGAAAAAGTAATACTAAAACGCCTACAAAACGAAACAGACAATCTAGATCTAATCCAAAGAACAATTTGATTTTCGAACTGGTCACTGCACAACTCAACAAATCCACAGACTTAATGAATACATAACTATCGAATTTAATTGGAGACAGCATACAGGTGCAATCTTCCTGGATGTGGCGAAGGTCTTCGATAAAGTGTGGCACAAAGGCCTCATCCACAAGCTAATTACTGCAAAATACTCACTAAACCTCATCCAAATCATAGACTCTTACCTAAAAGACCGAAAATTTCAAGTGAAACGCCGTGGGCTCAAATCAACTACAAGAAGTATCACAGCAGGTGTTCCGCAAGGCTCCCTATTATCGCCGCTGCTCTTTAACATTTTTATCTCAGACGTCCCAAGCACGACATCAACCACTATGGCATTTTATGCGGATGACAAGGCGATACTGACCAGATCGCTCAGACCATACCTGGCCACACAACGACTACAAAACGCAGCAATGAATCTTGAAAAATGGTTTCGGTTATGGAGAATTAATGTTAATGCAGACAAATGCACGGCCATACTATTTACAAGGAAGAAAGCAGATCATCATGGAGCAATCACGATGTTCAATACTGATATCCCATGGAAAAAAGAAGTAAAATACCTGGGAATCAAACTAGATAACTATCTCAGCTTCAACTCCCACATCTCTCATGCCTGCAACAAAGCAAACTCAGCAATAGCTCAGCTGTACCCTCTACTCAACCGTAGAAGCAAAGTCAGTCCAGAAAACAAATTAAGAATATACAAAGCAATCATCAAACCTATGCTGACTTATGGTTCGCCATCGTGGAGCCACACCTCTCCTAGCAACATCAAAGATTACAATTCATCCAAACCAAATGCCTCCGAATGATCTTCGATGCCCCGTGGCTTGTAAGGAACAATATCCTCCATCAAGACGGAAACCTACCAGACATACCTACGTTTCTCCTCCAGATAGCAACCAAGTACTTTGCTCAGGCATCACTGCGTCCCAAACTACTCATTCGTGAGTCATCAGATTACGATGATAAAGACAGATGGAAACATAAACGCCCAAAGACGGGCCCCTGATCACAGATTGAAATCTTTCAACATAGTCCTAATTAGGGCGAGCCAAGTGCTCCAAACTTTCTTCCTTTAAACCAGGAATCATTCACAGCGATGAAGGGATCAGAATCCATGGGATTGATATCCATCAAGCCACATCAGTTATCAGTTATCACGGATATTACTCAGTTAGGGCAGTTTAATCGACCGTGAGATGGGGTAATTACCACCCTTGGAGGGTAATGGATGGCAATGATGTAGCTAATGAAGTTCTAACTGAGGCTCGGGTGTTGCTGTTACCCTCCTGCCATGATCAGAGCTTTAATAGCTCAATAACACCTTATCCCTACACTGTCCTCTACAGATAACGGGGAAGATGAAAAGCATTCTTGCTTCGCCCCTTTAAGCCAGTCCTTATAAGGATAAGGAACAGATATTACTGAAAAGAAAAAATCGACCGTGAGATGCGGTGATTAATAGTCTTGGAGGGTAATGGATGGCAATGCTGTAGCCAATATAGTTCTAAGTGAGGTTAGGCTATCGCTGTTACCCTCCTGCCATGATCATAGCTTTAATAGCTCAATAACACCTTATCCTCACAGTGCGACAGATAACGGGGAAGATGAAAAGCATTCCTGCTTCGCTCCTTTAAGTCAGTCCTTATAAGGACAAGAATGGATAATACTGGATTCTGTAGGACTTGACAGAGATAGTTTGGAGTCGTTTTGAGGACTTCCAGGCTAACGGATAGCAATGTTGTAGCCAATGAACGTTTAACAGAACTCGGCTATTGCCGTTCCCCAGCCATGACTAGAGCTTTTTGGCTCAATAACACCCCATCCACACAGATTTGCTTCATTCAGATGACGGGATTAAGAGTCAAGGATTCAGTCCATCTCCCAGTCCTTTTAAGGACGGATAATACTGGAATCCAAAATAATTACACCAGAAACTTACAAAATACCTTAAATGATGTGAAAACAATGAAAGAATTAAAAGACAACCTAAATAAAATAAAAAATGGCAAATCAGCAGGAGAAGATGAGATAAACTCCGAACTGTATAAATTTTCGGGAAAAAAATTTCATCAAAGATTACTGAAATTTTTAAATAAAATATATACAAATGGACAAATATAATGGAATACAAGCATGGTATTATCTATATTTAAAAAAGGGAATAAAACAAAACCTGCTAACTACAGAAGTATTAGTTCATTGAATACATGCTACAAAATATACAGCAGAAACTTAATGAAAAACTAAAAATATTATTAGAATGTCAAAATGGATTTAGAAAAGGACGCTCTACAATGGATGAAGCTTTCTGTTTAAAACTACTCATAGAAAAAAGAAGAGAATTTAATTTGGAAGCTCATCTTTTGTTTATAGATTACGAAAAAACATTTGACAAAGTCAAAAGATATATAATACAAAGAATAAGCAAACTTAATATTTTACTACATGCAATATTGAATATACATAATGAAACAAAAATAAATGAATAAAATGTCTCAAAAACAATCTATAAACCAAAGAGGAAGACAGGGATGCTCTCTGTCTCCAACACTTTCTTCAACAATCAAGGTATAGAAATTTCCTTGAATAACAAAATAAATATGCCATATTATTTGCAGATGATTAGGTAATAATATCAGATAAGGAAGACAATTTACAAAGAGCAATATATAATTTAAACATAGTAGAACAGTTTGGAATGAAAATGCCATTATTTTAGTTTTATTTTAGATAAAACTAAAATAATGGAATTTTGTGGACAAACTCCAGTTAGAAGCAAAATAGTTATTAATAAAAACAGATAAATACTTTCAGTTATCTTGGATGTGAAATATCATATGAAGAAGAAAAAGACAAAATCAAAAACTTCAAACTGGCCTGATAAATAGAACACTCAGCCCAAATATAGTACAAAAAGAAACAGGCTTGAAAATATACAATACTTTAGCAGTGCCCACATTATTATATGGCAGTGAAATTTGGGCAATAAACAAACAAGATAAACAAAGAATAAAAACAAGTGAAATGAGATTTATGAGAAGAACTGCAAAATACACATTATTAGATCAAAAAAGGAACGAAGACATTTTAAAAGAACTAAAACCAAAATCAATAGAAGAAAAACTAAACAATTATAAGTAAAACCGGATTGAACATGTAAACCGAATGGCCAACACCCGACATCCTAAAGAAATACTAAAATATACGTCAATTGAAAAGAGAAGGCAGGGTAGACCTCAAAAAAGGACACTGGATGTATAATGAAACCGGAACAGAACAATATGGTCTATACCCGTAATTAGTGTTATGATGATATATATATATAAATCAGCTAATGCCTTTCATTCCCAGAGAGGTATCCGAGCTGAAAGAATAGCCTTTCATTCCCGTGTAGGGAGTAAGCGAGGCCGTTTTAGCCCTATCTAACCTTTGCAGACTGAGTGGCTAATCAGTTCAATCTCCGCCGGGAGCCAGTCAGATAACTGGCCGAAAACTATCAGGACGCAAAGTTTATTCCTATGTATGTCCTTGCATCATTGCACCAAAAAAAAAAAAAAAAGAAAATCCCCCTCACGGCTTCGTGTTAACATTGTAACATTACGAACATCGGCCGGTATAGTTATGAGAAGACAAACAACTCATCACTGTTACTACTACTATACACACACACACACACACACACACACACACACACACACACACACACACACACACACACACACACACACACGTTCATAGAAACCGCATCACCTTACATAACTATAGTTTTAAGTAGTTAAATGTTCATTTTCATTGGTTTATCATTAGATATTTCTTGTGTTGCATCATCTATCATTCCCAAGGGTTTCTGTAGAGTGTAATAACTGCTGCTATTGCGTCAGATCTTTTTATGCTATAAATAGGCAGCAAGATCTAGTTGACGCATTTTCGTTCTGAGATCGCTATGGCTAGTTACGTGCAGTTAGCACCTCGCAGAAAAATATGTGACGCAAGCTTTCAATAGAGAAGGCTATTCCTCTCATGAAATAGCTAAAGGGGTGTCCTTGTAGTTAATCTACTGTGGTACGGCTGCTGCCGAACGTCAAGGTGACCGGATCTGCTGAAAGGAAGAAGCGGTTTTGCCTCAAAAATCAACGTGTTGTCTGGAGAACTGAAACTGGACTGGGAATAACAAACGGGAGTTGTGGCAAGCTATGTAACTGTCAGGAGACGCTCGTTCCTCAGAAACTGATAGCCAGGTGCCCTAAAAAGAGCCCTTGTTAACCAAAAAATGAGATTGGCATGATTAAATTGGTGCAGAGAGCATGCCCAATGAACTCCTGTGGAAAAGAGTAATTTTTCTGACGACATAAATCTGGGCGCGCAGACAGACAGTTCGAAGACGATCAGGGAAAACTTCAACTCTGGCTGTCTGGTGTCAACAGTCAAATTTTCTCAGCCAGTCAGATGATCTGGGGCTGCACGTCGCATCACGGTGTTGGTCGCTTGCATTTCACAAAAGGTTCAGTGAATGCACGACTGTACCAGAACATTTTAGAATTGCTGCCTACTATCAGACACCACTTTAATGTAACGAAGAACTGCATCTTTCAAGATCGCTCTGCCTGTTGTCATAGGCTAAAGATGTAAGTAATGTTTTTACTTCCAAAAGAATTGAATTTGTACTTAAAAAAAGGTTTAGTTGCAGGTTGATAAGTAGCTCAATGAACACTCGCGTCAGCGACTACCGTGGCCAGAAAACAGCCCAGATCTCAACCCCATCGAGGATTTGTAGCACCAAATGTGGAATGAAATACACTACAAGCCGAAAACATCCCTGGGAGCTCCAAGACGCCATTATAAAAAAGTATGGAACCATGAATTGATAGTTGCATCGATCAGAAAATTGATTTTGTCGATGTCCTGCCGATGCAAGAGGTGGACCCACGAAGTACTAAATAGCAAAATGTAAATTTTCAGCTTTGAATGTTAGTAAAACTGTGTAAGTGAACTAAATTTTGAAACCGGTATTTGTTTTTCCGGTGAAAATGTCACTGTCCACCCAATTTTGAAGCATTTGCAAATGTGTTGTTGTTTCCTAATTATGTTGCGTCTTGTACTAAAAAGAGCCAAATGTTAATCAAAAATAAAAATATTATATTACTTTCTTCATTATTTGCGACAATTATTGCGTTATTATCCCTTTTTAAATAGGCATGCAAATTTAATTACCAAAAAACATAGTTATTGCGGTTTCTATGAACATCAATCTATGTGCGTGTGTATATATACAGAAGTGACAACAACAACACTATTAAAATAAATAAATAAAATCATTTTTGTGTTATTAATACACCATAAAAATAACGAAATGACACATGTATTTTAAAAATTGTGATTTACAAAATTTATGTGAGAAGATCTTGAATGGGAAGTGTTTTTTAGGACTTCCAGGGGAACAAATGGCAATGCTGTAGCTAATGAAGTTTTACCTGAGGCTCGGCTATTGCCGTTACCCAGCCATGACTAGAACTTTTTAGCTCAATAACACTCCATCCACACAGATTTTCTTCATTCAGATGACGGGATAAAGAGTCAAGGACTCAGTCCATCGCCCATTTCTTTTAAGAACTTTAAGAAAATTTATGTGGTTAAGATAAGATAATCGACCGTGAGATGCGGTGATTAATACCCTTGGAGGGTAATGGATGGCAATGCTGTAGCCAATGAGGCTCGGCTGTTGCTGTTACCCTCCTGCCATGATCAGAGCTTTAATAGCTCAATAACACCTTATCCTTACACTGTCCTCTACAGATAACGGGGAAGATAATACAATAATAAATAACGAAGCGAAACAGAAAAAAAAAATAATGAAACAAACATTTGAGTGAGTTATCTTGGCATAATTTGTAAGAAATGCACCTGGCAATTAAATCAGATTCAAAATCAATACCATCCTTCAATTCGAAATGCATTTGCTGTTCTTTAAAAATGAAAGTAAAAAGAATGATTCTTTTCTGACTTCTTACTATATTACAAACACCTCAAATTTTTATTGTGAACATTTAAAACTTTTAATGCAACCATTCACTCTTGTTTTCCCCTATTTGTGGCTCAGCATGAGGCCACAAATAGGGGAAAACAAGATTGTTTTCCCCCAATAAAACAAATTGGATCTATGCAGGATCGGCCTTTTCGGAAGACATTTTGTTCTTCTAGTAATTTGTTTTCTACAATGCTGCTTAGTTTCTCTTTTAATATTCCTGCATATATTTTATATCCTGTATTCAACGGGCTAATTCCCTATAATTATTGCAATTGTCTTTATTTCCTTTTTTATAGATTGGGATAACCAGTGCTTTTTTTCCAAGAGTTAGGGGTTTTTCCGGACATCCAAAACATATTAAAAAATTCCATAAGTCTTTCATTAAATTTTTCACCTGCATTTTTGTATAGTTCTATATTATATCGTCTTCTCCTGGCATTTTCCTATTTTTCATCTTCTTTATTATATTTTTCAGTTCTAACATTGTGATATTTTCTATTAGGTCATTCTTTGTCTTATAAAATTTTAATTCATTGTTCTCATCTGTCCAGAGATTTTGGAAGTAGGTCACCCATTTTTCTAAATCTATTGTTTATATTTTTATCTTTTCTTTTATTTCTTTATTCATGTATTTTATTACTTTTATAGGTTTTGGCTTAAATAAATCCTTTTCTAGTTCTGTTACGAAATTGCTTCATCTTTCTCAATGTTTTTTTCCTTACTTCTCGTTTGGCAATTGCACTATTTCTTTTATACTCTATTTCGGCTTCTATTGATTTAGAATTTAGCCATTTCTGGTAACTGCCCTTTTTGGTTTTTATTATATTTTCTATTTCTTTGTTCCAGTCTCGTAGTCTTCTTTTTCTAATCCATTTGTGCTTTATTCCTAAGGTTTCTGTTGGTGCTTTTGTGAGAATTTAATATTTATTTATATTAAATAAATAAAATAAATATTTTATTTATTTATTTTAAAATAAATAAAAATTAACTCTTAGCTCAGCCACGGTGAGCTAAGGGTTAATATTGTAAAAAATATTGTAAAGCTATCGTATATAGCTTTACAATATTTTTGAATTAACATTCGAACAATAAATAGAAGATAATGCTATGTTTTATAACTTAAGTGCTAAATAATTTTTTTCACTAGTGTTCCATATGTTCTTGCATATGACTCTACACAGTGACATCAGTGATAGGGCTAATTTACTATCTCTTTAATGCAAAATATTGGTCAGAAAGATTTTTCTTTTAATGGGTCAAAATAGATGAAAGCTGTTGGGTACTATGCCTGAGTATAAGAAGGGACTTCTAATTCTCAGCAGGTGAAGGTGCTATTGAACAAGTCGGGCTGTGTGTGTGTGTAATTAAACAAGAGTACTAAAGACTACTACAGCTTACCAAACCAATTTTCGCTTTTCAGGACCCACAGAAATCCTAATTTTGGTGCAGTTAAGAACAAACAAACGCAGTTGATACGAAAAACCATTTATGAGTTGTTATTTATCTTAGTATATATTATCTTCTAACTTCTATGGCTGGATGGATATCAACCCCTTGGAATTTTTCTCCCGTAATCAGTATTTTTTTTTACTACGCGCCAAGTGCTCAAAACTTTCTTTCTGAGCACTTGGCTCGTCCTAATCATGGCTCTGTAGAAATATTTCAATCTGTGATCAGGGCTGCCTTTGAGCGATTATGTTTCCATCTGTCTTTTTCATCGTAATCTGATGACTCAGGAATGAGTAGGTTGGGATGGAGTGATGCTTGAGTAAAGTACTTGGTTGCTATCTGGAGGAGAAACGTAGGTAACTACCCAGACCGGTTTCAACCTTTTTTGAGGTCTCATCAGTGAGTAACTAGACCTAGACGATAACAAGGTCCTTATAAGGACTGGCTTAAAGGGGCGAAGGAAGAATGCTTTTCATCTTCCCCGTTATCTGTAGAGGACAGTGTACGGATAAGATGTTATTGAGCTATTAAAGCTCTGATCATGGCAGGAGGATAACAGCAATAGCTAAGCCTCAGTTAGAACTTCATTAGCTACAGCATTGCCATCCATTACCCTCCAGAAGTATGGTATCCAACGACCCACTTCCTCCATCATCAACAACAAGGTTTAACTGAAAAGAACTTACATACCTTTACTATACGAATGCCATAAAGGTGTGTTTGCATATTATAACATAAATTGAAAGCCAAAACGGCTATTTTTCTGGCATCTTTCATAATAATTAAGGGGATACAAATTCATTGTTTAACTTTTCGAATAGTAAAAGGTATGTAAGGTGTTTTCACTTAAACCTTGTTATCTTCCAGGGCTACCTACTCACTGATGAGACCTCAAAAAAGGTTGAAACCGGTCTGGGTAGTGACCTCTCCTCATAATGTAATTACAGCATTACATTTCCTAGGAGCTGTGTTTTCACATTACGAGAAAATATCAAGGATAATGAGGGAGCTTGCACCACCTTTGCTTCGAGAATCCTCTCTTGGATTCCTCTCTTTGGGTTGTGCCCTGGAGTTGGTCTGTATTCTTTCATCAGGTTGTGCTGTTAATCCATTGGAGTTGTTCTTTCCAAGGGTTGAGGTATTATTTCAGGTTCTGCAGCTGGCGACGCCTTCTTGCGCTTCTTTCTGCTGACAACCTGATAGTCTGTAGAGTTATCTGCATCCACTAGGGGCTGGTCGTTAACCGGCGACATAATCTCTGGTGTTATCTTGAGAAGTGCTGGGGAGAGGGTCAGGGGATTGACAGTCGTCTGTTTCAACCTCTTCTATTTGGTGCATTGCCACCTTTCCTGGCTATTTCCTTTGTAGTAGACCTCCTACAGGTTTGAAGATTGCCAATAGCTGACTGAAGTCGAGTTCGTCATATGGAGAGTCCATAATGTTGCCTAACAGAAAATAGTCGTTGCTCGGGTTTCCCAAGTGGTCTGGTAGACTTTGAGAGTCCACTAGCTAATCCCGGAGACAGCTTTGAGTAAGCGTCTACCAGCAAAAAGTTAATTTATTATAGGTGATTATCCTAAAAACAAGGAAAATGGAGTTTCGGGAACTTACTTGGACACAGTGCAGCGACCTACCTCCCTAAAATACCATTCGTCCACCACTGGTCCTCATTGCGGGTGGGGCCTGCTGGCCATTAGACCTCTGATATTTCGTACAGAGGGGGAGATAGTAGATCTAGCACTGTGTTAGTTCCAGTGCAATGCGAGATTCCAGAAAAACCTCATATAAAATTCAACTAGGCAGAATCTAAAGGAATACGTCCGATCCCAACGACACTACAATTCGCTACCGAAATCCTGATCTCCTTATAGTCCTTATAAGGACTGGCCTAAAGAGGCGATGCAAGAATGCTTTTCATCATCCCCGTTATCTGTAGAGGACAGTGTAGAGATAAGGTTATTGAGCTATTAAAGCTATGATCGTGGAAGTAGGGTAACAGCAATAGCTGAGACTCAGAACTACAGCATTGCCATCCATTACCCTCCAAGGATACATTAATCACCGCATCTCACGGTCGATTTCTTTATATCAATCCTTATAAGGCCTGGCTTAAAGGGGCGAAGCAAGAATGCTTTTCATTTTTCCCGTTATCTGTAGAGGACAGTGTAGCGATGAGGTGTTATTGAGCTATTAAAGCTTGATCATTGCAGGAGGGTAACAGCAATAGCCGAGCCTCAGTTAAACTTCATTGGCTACAGCACTGCCAGGAACTATTATCCTTATAAGGACTGGCTTAAAGGGGCGAAGCAAGAATGCTTTTCATCTTCCCCATTATCAGTAGAGGAGTATAGGGATAAGGTGCTATTGAGCTATTAAAGCTCTGATTATAGCAGGAGGGTAACAGCAATAGGTGTAGCCGAGCCTCAGTTAGAACTTCATTGGCTACTGCATTGCCGTCCATTATCATCCAAGGGTACTGGATTTAATGAATCAATCCTCTCTGAACTCAAAACCTCCTTATAAGGACTATATAAGGACTGGCTTAAAGGGGCGAAGCAAGAATGCTTTTCATATTCCCCGTTATCTGTAGAGGACAGTGTAGGGATAAGGTGGTATTGAGCAATTAAAGCTCTGATCATGGCAGGAGGGTAACAAGCAATAGCCGAGCCTCAGTTAGAACTTCACTGGCTACAGCATTGCCATCCATTACCCTCCAAGGGTATTGGATTGAATGAATCAATCACCGCATCTCACGGTCGATTGTCAATCAGGAAGAATATAGTCCTTATAAGGACTGGCTTAAAGGGGCGAAGCAAGAATGCTTTTCATCTTCCCCGTTATCTGTAGAGGACAGTGTGTGGATAAGGTGTTATTGGGCAATTAAAGCTCTGATCATGGCAGGAGGGTAACAGCAATAGCCGTGCCTCAGTTAGAACTTCATTGGCTACAGAATTGCCATCCATTACATCCAAGGGTATTGGATTGAATGAATCAATCACCACATCTCACGGTCGATTGATCCCATCAAAATCCTCAAAACCTTCTTCCTTCCCTTTAGTATTCTTTATAGCTGAGTTATGTTGAACAAAATATGGTTTTAAAGACTGTATTTGTATTTTGTAAAAGTATCGTCAAATGCAAAGATATTTTTAAAATTTTACCTTTTGAAAGATACGAACGATTGTTTCATCGCAACTTATTGCATTTATTTTTGCATTATTTGACAATTAGACATCGTTTTTATTCGTGAAACTTCGTATTATTGCCCCGCTTATAGCAGATATTGTAGTTTGTTGTACGATAATTACTTATTTTCGTACTACGCATGGTAAGAAAAACACTAAGAATTGAGTTCACAAACAGAAATTGAATATTGGAAAATAGAAGAGAACACACAAAGAAAATTGGTATGGAATTCTGAGTGTAATTTCTGTTGTAAGTTGAAAGAAAAAGAAAAAAAAAAACAAGAAGGAGAAAGAAAAAAAATTTTCTGTAAATAACGGAGCTGAAAGACGAAATAAATAAAAAAAAAGGAGAAGAAAATCGAATTTTACTTTGAGTGAATCTTGGGAGAAAAAAAAAAAAAAAACTACCGCACAAAGAAACTACCTTATACACTGAACACTGTGGACGAAAAGAGTTCACTGGATAAATAGATTTTTAAAAGGGCTGAAAAGTTTCAGTTAAAGATGTCTTCAGCAGGTGTTAACGCGCATATTAAATCACTTCAAGACCCCGTGGAAGAAATGCGACCGCCAGCAATACTGCTGCAAACCACGAACTAACAAAGTCGTTTCTCTAATAGTTTTCCTTGCTGTTAAAAAAAGAAGCAGTAGTAACGATGCGTTTATTTCGGTTAATTTTATAAATATTAGTGATATTTATATTATGGCTTTATTATAGAGGAGAAATTCACTCAAGTATTCTCTAAAGGTTTCTACCGAAGATTTTATAATGATATGAAAAAGCGAACTAACTGAAACCAAAACAGCAATTTAAATGCGTAATATATTTACAAAAATTTATTAAATGCAAAATATACCTTAACCTTTGTATTCTACTATGTTGCTTTTTACTTCTTTGTTATACATAAAGATTATTCATAATGTTCTTAGAATGAAAATATAAATTTTCGTCCATCACGTTACGTTGCGTTATTTTTAAATTACATAACAAATATGACGAAATATGCACCTATCCACCGTTTTGATTTAAAAAGTGATTTCAAACAATACAATAATGAATTTTTAATAGCTGCTGCGAAGTGTTCTATACAAGATATATATAAGTACAAGATAATAGTCCTTATAAGGACTGGCTTAAATGGCGAAGCAAGAATGCTTTTCATCTTCCCCGTTATCTGTAGGGATAAGGTGTTATTGAGCTATTAAAGCTCTGACCATGACAGGAGGATAACAGCAATAGTCGAGACTACGAACTACAGCATTGCCATCCATTACCCTCCAAGGGTATTAATCACCGCATCTCACGGTCGATTTCCTTATATTAGTCCTTATAAGGACTGGCTTAAAGGGCGAAGCAGAATGCTTTTCATCTTCCCCGTTATCTGTAGAGGACAGTGTAAGGATAAGGTGTAATTGAGCTATTAAAGCTCTAATCATGGCAGGAGGGTAGCAGCAATAGCCGAGCCTCAGTTGGAATTTCATTGGCTACAGTGTTGCCATCCATTACCCTCCAAGGGTATTAATCACCGCATCTCGCTGTCGATTCTTTGTCACCTCATTTCAAACAATACTACTATTTGTTTATTATTAATCTTACATTATACAGAAAAATTAAAGGTCTATTTAAAATATCACGTTTTTATAGGAATATTAGAATTAAAAATGTTTGAAGAAAATATTTATAAGGCAAAATTATTTTGTTCTATAATTCATAAACTACTAAACAAAATGAGAAATATATTACTTAAATATAAAGATAAAGAGCCAATAGTTTTCATTTCGGCGATATAAACATTATTTAAATTAAGGGGATATTAAATCCCACATTGTTTTAAAACCGAATAAGAAACTCAAAGATTAGAATCAGAGAGTTTCATGCCGAATATAGTAAACTATAAAAGTATCGGCGATTACTAGCTTGAGCTAATGCAAGTAGTCCTAGTACGTAGTACAATCTCGAGCAACTCGTAGTAAAGGTGGCAAAGTTCTGATCGCTATTCTTGGTATTTTCCATAATGTAAATTTTGCATAATTGTAATTCTGACAACTCGTATAGCAGAGTATATAAGTTCTTTTCGCTATACCGTTTGGTATCTATTTGGTCTAGCTACTCACTGATGAAGCCTTAAAAAAGGCTGAAACCGGTCTGGGTAGTGACCTCCCTCCATAATGTAATAACAGCATACATTTCCTAGGAAATGTGTTTTACATTATGGAAAATACCAAGAATAGCGATCAGAACTTTGCCACCTTTACGACGAGTTGCTCGAGATTGTACTACGTACTAGGACTACTTGCATTAGCTCACGCTAGTAATCGCCAATACTTTTACAGTTTACTATATTCGGCAAGAAACTCTCTGATTCCAATCTCTGAGTTTCTTATTCGGTTTTTAAACAATGTGGGATTTAATATCCATTTAATTTAAATAAATGACAAATATATATTTTATTCCAAATACAATATCCTTAATTTATTGATATTACCTTAAAATTACTTATTTGATCCTGCACTCATTTAAGTATTAAAATTATCATCGAAGTAAACAATTTTTGCTATGGAATCCCTAATATTCAATTATTGTTTTATAAAATTAAATCATTTCAGAAATTGAATTTTAATAATGGAAACAAACTAGTTTAATAAAGTGAAACACTACATAATGAAACAGAATAAAATTAAAAGAAAATATTTATTTTCAAAATTTATACTTGGAATATTTTCTAGTGAAGAAAAAATGTATCAAACTCTGCACGACTATCAGAAAACCAGTCAATATGTGCAGATGCAAAGTATAAGAAATGCTTGGAAAAAATATTTATCCTTTATCTTACGTACATTACGAAAGAACTTACTGTGAATATCAGCACTTTCGGAATACAAAGGTCGACTCAGAGAAAAGAGAAATTCGTCGGCGGGAGTATCGAAAATTCAAGGTAACGGGATTGTGGAAAGCCTTAATGCGACTTGTTTTAACATCACGTGCTTTTCCAACGTACAGAGTTTGATGGATTAAAAGCGTGGAAGCCTTAGAGGCCCCTCTTTTAAGAGAAATTCTTGTCATGTGGACAGCCACTGAACAACAGTCTTCAGTGGATTCTAAAAGTGGCTTTTTCTTACAAAGAGATAACATTAATGTCACTTTTAAGTTTTTATCTGTTACGCAAGTGTCTAGCAAAAAGAAAAGATTTTCTTAAAGGTCTGTCGTGGCTTACCTACGAAATAAAAGAACAAAGATGCTTTACAGTACTGTGAACGACATTTGCCGCAAAGGATTTTTTTCGTCCATCTACTCTAATCAGAGTTCCACTTTCAACTCGGAATGCATAATGCTATTTTCGAAGTGTGGCAAGAAAGCATTACTTGAACATGAATACAATATTTTGAAATTAAATTTTCTAGGACTAAATAGCATGATTAATTGAATTTCTTGCTTATTATATTATTTCTTTTAATAATGTTCTTACTTTGGCAGCATTTCGTACAGTAAGGCTTCAGTTTTTTTCTTTTCTTCAATTAACTGATCCGTTCGCTCATCAACCAATGCTTCCAGATTGTTCGCATACTTCTCCATCATGACCAGCATATTGTCGAAGATGTTTGGTTTCCTGTAAGTATTGAGACTGTCTCTTAATATGATGCTTCTTTGATACCAGTTTGATTTGGGTGTGTGAGTGATAATTGTAAAATAAATAGGCTTTTCTTAAATGTTTGTTAAAACTTCAGTTTAAAATATAAAATATTAAAAAATGCAATCAGTTTTAATAATAATAAATCACTTAACACAAAAATATGCCTACACCATCTATGAGTGGCGATGTACTATCACATATTCTCTACAACAGTGGAGATATGTGATAGCATTTACGCTACACAAATTATCCTAATTATATAATTTCAGTTACAGTTCTCTAACTAGCAAGAATTTTTATATAAATTATTTAAAATTTATATAATTAAAGATGAAAAAATTCATCTTTAATTATATAACACAGGAAGCTTCTCCTCCTTTCGAGGCTGCTCCTGATATAACAGAAATCCATACCTCCACATCTAAGAAAAACCGAAAGGGGAAAAAAACTTCCACAAGCAGTAAAATCCAACAAGAAGAAACAGTCGCTATTGAAACTATCAATACCAATATAGATACTAATACAGATGATATAGATAGGGAAGAAGGAAAGATGGAGGTGAACACCAACACCTCCAAACGGCCATTAAGCCCACAGGAAGAAGAGTTGGTAACGCCCAAAACAGCAAAAGTATCTGAGACCGCCCACCCAGAAGTCCCTCACGCGAAAGCAGGGGAGACTCTCAGCCATCTCATCAGAGATATCCCAGGGATGGCGGAAAAATTCAAATAAGCGATAAAAAAAATTGGAGAACCTGAACTACACCTCACAGGAGAACATGGATCTGACATCGTCAGTGCAAAATGGGGTGGCATTTTTGTTGATGACATCAGCAAAATCACCCCTGAGCAAGTAGAGGTAGCCCAGGATTTAGAAGGAGGCAGCTTCGGCGTTCTTCATAGCTCTCTGCAAACTAGACATGGCCAAGGGAAGTGAGGTGGCCAAAAGAATAATAACTGCCCACAACAAAAGAAAGACACAGTAACCACCTTGTGGGGTTTCTGTACACAGTTTCACCTATCACAGGTGGGGGAGGACCTGAGAACCCGAGCGGCGAAGGCTTACAGCGAGGCGGTGCAATTCCTTGTGAGCTGCATCACTCGGGCCAGATCCTTCCTCCACCTCTAAGTTTAAACTTTCAATTTTTGCTTTTCTGTGTACTTTTTTGTTTTTGTTTTGTTACATGTTTCCTTTTTAGGATTTTTCCTTTTTTGTAAAGTGAAAAAATCAACGACCGTTTTAGAAACGCCCCTGGGGGGCAAACAGCTAAAACAGGTCAACTGAGGCCTCTTTCACCTACTCTACCACCATGCATTCTATCTTTATTTCCTCTCCTACTATCTGCTGACTCTCAGCCTATCTTACTCTACAGGCCGATGATGAAGATTTGTTGAACTCACAAATTATTATTGAAATGTTGTTCTGGGTAACTTTTAAAAGATCTACTACATATATCTATTCCATATTTTATTTTAAAACTATTTGTTTTTAGAGATTTCTTGTGAAGTTAATAATTCTCAAATCTGAAGTAAAACTAAATATCTTAAGAAATGAATAATTCTCAAATTTGAAGTATTTGAAGTACAAGTAAATAACCAATATATATTACATATTTTATTTTAAAATAATATGTTTGAGACATGAATATTTTAAAACTATTGGTTTTTCAAAATGTTTTGAGAAATGAATAATTCTCAAATTTGAAGTACAAGTAAATAACACATATAGGAAGTGAATTGATAATCGCAATTATTATCATCAAATCCCTGACATGTACCCTCAAGGGGTGTACAGGATATGATAGTACTACATGAAAAATTTACATCATCACTAACTTCCTATCTACAATTTTCCTCCAAATCAGTCTGTTACTTGTCAAGACTCCAATATTATCATTATCAGATCCTATATTTCTATCGTCTAAGACACTTTGGACCGTATCAATCCACCTATATCTTGGTCTTCCTCTGGGTCGTTTTCCTGCCAACCTGGCAGAGAACACTTGTTTTGCTAATCTTTCCTCGCCCATTCTGTTTAAGTGACCATACCACCTGAGATTAGCTCTGCTAACGCACTTCTGGATGCCGACAATGTCAAGTTTTTTCCTAATATCCTGGTTTTTAATATGATATTGCCATTGATGCCATTCTATTCGTGCCCTCTAATCTTTCTCAGGACTCTCATATCGGCGGTCTCTAGTCTTTGGTCAAGTGTTTTACTTCTAAACCAGCTCTCAGATCCATAAGTTACAACTGGTTTGACACACTGTCTTGTATACAGCTAATTTAGTGTTCCAACTAATTTCTCTCTTATTCCATCTGAATATATTCATTTGACGTCCTACCATACCAGCGTTGTTGATTCTGTTGTCTATTTCCATATTTAATTTATCATCTTCACTACAAATTGTGCCTAATTAGCTGAAATGTTTTACTTGTTCCACAGGTTCCAAGTTCACAACATAGTTGACATTTTCAACAATTCTACCTATTTTCATTGTCTTTGCCTTTTTAATGTTGACCTTCATACCATATCTATTACAACAGTTATTCACTTTAGTCAGGGAATCTTGCAAACTTGTAGCGGATTTATTCAGAAGTATAACATCGTCCGCATAAAGCAAAGAGCTGACATTAACATCTCCAATTCTGATATCATGTTTAATACCATTTTCCTTCATAATGTGATCCATATAGATAATTAATAACAGAGGGGTTAATGTACATCCTTGTCTCACACCAGGTTTAATATTAAACCATCTTCCTGTATTTCCTTCAATTCTAACTGCCGGCTTACAACTCAAATAAAGACTAAGTATTGCTTGATATAATGCCCCAGTGACACCATATAACTACAGCGTATTAAATAGCTTCTCTCTTGGCACCTTGTCATATACCTTTTCCAAATCGACAAAACTTAAATACAGATCTTTGTTATATTCCCTTGATTTTTCAACTATTTGTCATAAAGTGAAGATCTGATCCTGACAGCCTCTATTTGGCCTGAATCCAGCTTGTTCTTCACCAAGGTTTTCTTCCACAATTCTTCTCAACCGTTTCTCAAGTATATTTGCATAGATCTTGCCACGAACACCCAGTAGGGAAATACCTCTGTAATTCTCACATTGTTTTATTTCTCTTTTTATATATGGGTACTATTAGGGCTCTATTCCAATCATCGGGAATTCGTCCCTCTGTCCAGGCTTTCTGAACTATGCAGTTCAGCCACTGTAACTTTTATACCACCATACTTCAGCATTTCTGGTCAAATATCATCTACTCCTGCTGCCTTTCCACATTTCATGCCTTTGATGGATTTTTCTACTTCAAGTATGGATATGTATTTTTGACTGTATGCCTGCTGAGTGTTTTTTTACCACTGGTGTCATCACTGCTTGTTTCATTTAGCAGTTTTTCGAAGTAATTACTCCATACTTGAAGGATATCTTTTTCTCCCGTTTTCATGTCACCTTTATCATTTCTAACTCCTTTTACAGCACTCTTTCCTCCATTTCTAAGCTTCGTCAACAACCCCCAGAATATCTTACCACCTTCTTGATATTTATTTTCTATGTTCTTGCCAAAGTCCTCCCATGACTTCTGTTTAGCTAGTTTTACACAGTGTTTCACTTTCTTACATTTGTCTCTGTATTCGCTAAGAGCAAAAGCTGACTTATTTGTCAGGACCTTTTGATATGATTTCTTCTTTTCCTTCACTGCCTCTTTAACTTCTTGTGTCCACCAGGCAGTCCATATTTTTCCATCCTTGCAGACAACCTCACCACATGCTTCTCTTCCTGAATCAATCTGGGTTTTCTCAACAAATCTGGGTTAGTCTACAGTTCACGTTTGAGAGCTGCTCAACTTTTATTCGCTTTAAAACTTTCTTACATGTTATTCTTTTCAACATGAAATTCAATTTTATCCTGCTCAAGACTAGATAGTGATCACTTCCAATTTCAAATCCTCTGTACACTCTGGTGGCCTACACCAGGGAGAAAACATCACTATCAACAATAACATAGTCAATGAGACTTTTTTTTAATTCCTTGCCTCTATTCTCCATGTGAATTTGTGCACATTTTTATGTTGGAACATGGTGTTAGTAATAACTAGTCCATGGCCTCAGCAGAAATCCAACAAGTATTTGCCATTATTATTAACTTTGCTCTTTTCTCCAAATTTTCCCAAAATATTTTTGTGTCTCACAATCATTTCCTACTCTGCTATTTAGATCCCCAACAAGACCAACTTTTCCTTTTTCATTGTGTCAGTTGCTTTTTCTAAAGCATCAAAAAATTCCTCCACTTCTACCTTAGTAGAACCTTCTGTGGGCACAAATAAGTCTCCAGTTCCCCATTCTGATATTTGCCCAAATCACTCTACTTGAGACTGCCTGCCATTCAAGAAGACTAGCCTCGTATTTTGTGTTGACTACAACGGCTACTCCTTTTCCTTGATTGTCATTGCCTGAATATAACATTTTGTATTTATTGCTCACAAAGATCTCACCAGTTTTTGTATTTTTTGTTTCAGTCACCCCTATTACGTCAATCTGGTACTTACCTAATTCCTCAGCTAGCTCCAGTTCTTTGCCATTCCGCCTTCTTATGTTGATACTACCGATCTTTAACTCTGGTGATGTTGAGTTGGGGTTTGTTTTCAGATTTGTTCCAGTAGCTGAATTTTCGCTGTTCGCCCTGGTTAAACAGGGGCCTTTGTTTAACCGGGCGATGCCCCAGCCGGCATGAAAATTTGTCATGTTGTACCATCGTTTTCTATATTGGTTTAAGCCCATAAGAATACAATTTGGTCAGCTAAATCCCAAATTGCCAGCCCATCCTCGTTGGGTCAGTATCCGGGTAGATACCCAACAGGGTGCACCGCGAGAAGGTGAAGATTGTACATTAAGTCAGAAGCCCTGGTCGGTTCTCCGCATTCCTTTAAAGGCTATGTGGAAGTCTCCTCTCAGTTATACAGTTTGACCCTTAAGCACCCCAATCGGAATTATTAAATAACAAATATATATATATAGGAAGTGAATTGGTAATCGGAATTATTAAATTCCATAGTGTGTTTCAATGCACTGTGGAATTTAATCGCTGTTACGATTCTTTTTGACACTCCGACAGAAATGAGTCAACTTGGCTTGGCAACTTAGAAAAGCAGCACTCCCAGACTTCTCCAATTCACTCTAAATGATTCATTGACACTGATCGTTTTGAATAAGTAAGTTATAATTAAATCAGCAAACTTTGCATCAAATCTGTCAGGATGAATTACAAGCATGTTTTATCTAAAAATAAATATTTTATCTTCTGCGGCGTATTTACCAGAAAGTTTTTTATTTATATTAATTCCATTCACAAAAAAGTACATATTTAATAAAGTGTGAAGACTAAGAATAAGACAACATAATCATGGCCAATGAAAATCATTTACCAGTTAAATAAATTTACGAACAAGTGAGATTTGAACGTAAAGTAGAATACAGATGCTTATCCGCTTCTCTCTCTCTCTCTCTCTCTCTCTCTCTCTCTGCATAAAAAAAAATTCTCATTTTCTCGGCTAAAGAGTTGGTGTTTCGTAATGCCTCAACTTCCTAGTGTTGTCTGACTAATGCATTAATGTTTTGATAATTCATGGTAAAGACAAAGCTTAATTATGGGAACCTCTCTCCATGTTAACAATAAGAATAATAATTCGGTGATGAATCAAATGTAAGTCAATAACGATGCTACTAATAACTAAAATAACCCATAATTTCTGTCGCTCACTTTGGAACTAACAGTGATACCCGTAAAAGCAATAAGAAGTGGTGTTATCGGGGGCTGAAGAAAGACCGAATAAGAATGAGGGAGAAGCAGGTGAGGAGCGCTCCCAACAAAATAAGGGGTGACTAATATTGAAGACGATCAAGATGTAAATTGGTTGTAACATTTATTTTGTTTTATTTCTTTAAAAATATAACGAAATTCAAAGTTAGTCACTTGCCTTGATATTTTTATATAAAAACTAGAATCTTAATTCTGTCTCTAACCTTATGCCAATTGTATGTTGGATAGATAGTAAACGCCAATGAACCAATCTCTGAATTATGATGATAGAAATTACAGAAGGGATATAAAAACAAATATACATGATTAATTTTCATCTACACCTGCTGGCTCAACGACTTAAACATGCAGAGTTATTGAATATATATCTATATTTCAATTGAGCATATTGAAAGAAGTCAACGGACACTTTAGTTTGAGGAACAAACAGCCATGGCGCCCACCTTAATAAGATGTAGGACGTCCTTTCACTGCGATGACTTAAGCAATCTTACGGGGAATACTTTCTATAAGCGTATGATACGATCTATAGGAAGTTTGGACCATTCTTCCTGTAGGCATGTAATGAGGTCCTGGACTATTGTGGTGAGGACGTCCCTTGACTTCACCCGTCGCTCCAGTTCATCCCACAGATGTTCAGTAATGTTGAGATCAGGGCTCTGTGGAGGCCAGTCCAGTGTGGTGACGTTCCTGTCCACAAACAACGCAGTTATAGCAGCAGCAGCTTTATGACACAGTGCATTATTTTTCTGAAAGAGACACTGGTCAGTTCCGTAGAAATGCCACAGCATTGCATTGTTCAGATACCTCTCAGCGTTCATTGCACTACAAACAGAGATCTGACGCCAACCAGGATAAAAAGGACCATGCCATCGCACCGACACCTCCGAATTTCATAGTTGGATTTACGCACTATGGTAAAAAGACGTTCACTGAGCGTCCGCCACACCCAAACCCGACAACCTACTCGGAAGAGGGTGTAGCGTGATTCGCCGCTCCATAACACAGCTATTCAAGCTTCCACATCCTATTGTACACGCTCTTTGCACCACTGAAGACGACGCTGCATGTTGGGTCGGGTAATGCGGGGCTTGCATATTGCGGTCCTACCATGGAAACCCATATTATGAGTTTCAATTCTTAATGTTTTTGAGCACATTCGTGTTCCTATCGATGCCTGGAATTCTACATTCAACATGTTGGCTGACAAATGTCGCTTTTTATATATTATACTTCGTAACATCCTGCGGTCGTCCACTGCGGGTAGCACTTGCGGTTGACTCCCTGCGCTTCCATCTCAGTATGATACCACTGATTGTTGACCTGGGATGGCGCAATTTGTCGAATAAATAGGCCTGCAACATGCCTATTGTTGTGATAGCCATCCTATCATAACGCCTCTTTCTAACTCGGTCAGTTCTCTTCTCGCAGCCATTTCGCAGTTGCACTCACTTAGGAGCATCATATTCCTTCAATTTATACCGGCTACAAACACGTGACTCGTTACATGTCTCGATGTACCTTGTCCGCTTACTTCTTTCCAAGCAGTGTATATCAATCTTAGAATTAGGACATGACTGACGAAAATGCTCTGCAGCAATTTCCCTTGATATCAAATTTCTGACAAGGGTCCTTCAGAAACAATAATTACGACAGAATGAGCTCCAGAAATACAATATAAATCCACTTAGTGCGCGTGCACACGACAAATGTTATGTTGACAAAACAAAAACGTAATGCAGTCTTTGATCCATTCTACCTTACGTATACTTATACAGAAATATCATTTACTTTACACGAGTTCGAAATGTACGTCGCTGACCCTTACAGTTCATTCATACAAGAACTCTTCATGTCCCCTAAAGTGTCTTTTATCGGTTTCATAATCCATTGATTTATCTGGAATAAAGTTCTGCAAAAAAGGACCCTCATGTGTTTCTTCATTAAATCTTTGTATCAGGTTCATTTGACTAAAATCTCGTCCACGTGATTTTTTGGTACAATTTCAATTAGTTTTGAGAAAAATATAAACCTCTCCTAATTATTCATTGAGAACATAAAAGTTCTTTTTATGTTCTAAGTACCGCTCCCACTCTCTAACACATTCATCTTATTACATGCAGACACGTGAATATTTTTGTGTATAGCATTGTTGCTACTTTTCTCCATTCTTTCAGTCTTTTTCATTTTAAGATCAAGCCATTGTTATTTTCTCCAGCATGTTACATCTTTTCCAATGCCTGCTAACCAATTACAAGTCTTATATGGCAACAAACTTATTCACCTCATCCTCTAATCTATCGATGCATCTCATATTATGAACGATTTTCTCCTCATCTCAAATATCTACAGAATCATCTAGAAGCCTCACTACGGAAGTCTTTGATTTCCTTAACGACATCAGCAATAACTGACAATATACCTGTTTTGCATCCATTTCACCAAGCTAAAATGTGTTTCTTTTCATTTATTATTCAAAATGGGTGAATTTATATAAATTATTTATGAACAACGATTCAATAGGAAACTCAATAAAGTTTTCGAAAACAGCAAGAGAGTAGTTACCAATTACAACGGAACGAGGGTCACGTTTCCTGATACAATACTAATATACATAACGTGATGTTTAAATAAATGTTTAAAAAGCCTTTTGATCATGGAAGTTGTTCAAATATATAACAAAGTATATATAATAAATATGTAATAATTACATATAATTATAATGAATATATGAGATCATTATATTTGAAAATTATCTTGCGATTTATTAAAATAGAATTACATCAATATTATATTACGATCACAAGCCTATTAATAAATCAATGATGATGTGAAAGGAAAAAGTGGTAAGCATAATCGACCGTGATATGCGGTGATTCCCTTGGAGGGTAATGGATGGCAATGCTGTAGCCAATGAAGTTCTAAACGGAGACTCGGCTATTGCTGTTACCCTCCTGCCATGATCAGAGCTTTAATAGCTCAATAACACCTTATCCCTACACTGTCCTCTACAGATAACGGGGGATGAAAAGCATTCTTCCTTCGCCCCTTTAAGCCAGTCCTTATCCTTATAAGGAAAGGAAAAAGTCATAGCTCAGATCTATCCGCTAATTAATAGAAATAGCAAGCTCAGCAACAGAATCAAATTGCAGCTATACCAGATGACGATTCGTCCTATAATCACCTATGCCTCTCCGGCCTGGAGCCACACCTCTAATGCTAACATCATCAAACTACAGCGAGTGCAGAACAAGTGCTTGAGAATGATTCTGAATGCCCCGTGGTATGTTAGAAACAATCAACTTCATAGAGATATAAATATTCCCTATATTCTCTCTTTTCTGCAATCCTTAGCATCCGAGTTTTTCCTAAAGACGTCCACACATCCCAACGATTTGGTTCAGCAAGCTGCAGCATACGAGGCAAAGGACATATTCAAATATAGAAGACCAAAAGCTATATTTGTCTCCTATAGCGATGCATAATCTCCATGCCCATTCAGGGCGAGCAAACTGCTCGTAAATTTCACCCTCACTGTAACCACAACAGATAGCGGGGAATATGAAAAGCGTCTTGCTTCACCCCTAAAGACATGTCATTTGTCAATTGAAAGGAAAAAGGGATGTAACTTAATCTCTTTTGTATATGTGACTTAAAATTTAGTCTGCTGGATCTTCAAATATTCCTTAGGAGTATTTGAATATTTCACTATATTTCACTAACACTGTTCGAATCATATGGAAAGCATTGGCATCAAATCATCCATCTGGCAATCTATTTGATATTTTATATCCTGTTTCGGGACCGCTATACTATGTGCGGAGATAGTGCCGAGTGGTTTTAAAACATTAGAAAGATTTGTTACAGATAGGGATTGGATACTTCAGCTTTGCCTAAAGCAGCTTAGAGGTTTTGATTTTGATCCAAAGTCGCTGTACTAGAAACATCGATTTCTTTAGTTTTGATACGCCTAATCTGGGCAAGAATGAAGAGGTAGGGACAACCTTTTCAACGGGATTTGCTTTGGAAAATCGCTCACGTCAGACTGCGGGTGAAATCGCAATGTCGTCAATGGCCTTGTGAAGACCACCAATCATATGTCAGATTACGCAGGGGGAATTAAAGTGCGCATATATTTGCGCACTTTATTTCTATGATCTTTTAAACTCAGATTTTATTAGTTTTGTAATTTTAGTCTAATTTCATTTTATTCCAATGTGGTGGAGGTTGGCCTGAATAAACTCGGAATGCGAAGGCCAACTTCGAGGCGGTGCTGAACCCTTTTAGGCTTTTATACTTCCTATACTGCTGTTTTAGTATTCTTTTTATCTGTTTAGGTTTTAGGCGATTTTTCTTCCCCGTTTTGGGACTTTTTCTTTAATTAGTGAAAAGTCAAGCGACAGTTTTAGAAGTACCCGGTGGGTCAACAGCTACAACTGAGGCCTCTTTATCTCCTCCATCACTATTTCACTCTATTTTTTTCTCTCTCTTTATGTTGAATCTCAGCCCACTTTTATTTTCAATATATAATGATATGAATGAAAATCGATCTCGTTAAATTTTTTTTTTGTTTGTTTCTTTAATGGTATATACATCTGTTTTTATAAGAATGGTGATGGCTTGCGAGTTATACAAGATAAACTATTCTTTAAGAATTCTTGACTACTTCGTGGTTAACCTACGGATGCTAGATAGGCAGAAGTTAATAACACAGGGAGAGATAAATAGTGGCAACTGTCCTGGAATTTCGTAAACAGCAGCGAAGCATATCTTTGAAAATATCTTTGTACAAACCACCTTTAGTCAGGACCAAACAGTCCAAACCAGGAAGGAATTCACTTATTAAATTAAATAAAACTTGTTTGGCAGCCTACGATCAAATACCTCGACAGTGAATAAGATGTTTTAAAATAAAAAAAAAAACTTTGAATTATGAGAAGATATAACGCAATACGTTTGGGATGCATTTAAAAAAAAAAAAATACGCTCTCCACTTGTTCCTGATAACTCACCCTTGGCGAGTGGGTTTTTGGAGTCCTGAGGGCGTGTCCTTCAGAGTCCTTGCTATCTCCCTTACTTTTCACCATGTTTATGGCTGATCTTTCTCGCAGTTGTTCGAATATCGGGGTCCACTACGCTATTCACACTGTTCTACACTAAGACCGGAAGCAGAAACAAACAAAAAATGCAGAAACGGGTATTCTGGAGTCAGAGAATTGGTCCATGAAGTTGCGCATCAACACCAATCCCAAAAGGAGTTCAAAATGAAGTTCGTTTCACAAGAAGACGTGCAGCTCCGAAAATAATTCGCTTTTACGAATGTCTTAGATTTTAAATACGCATCGCGTTTGTCAGTACAAAAGCACATAAAACAGTTGTACAACTCTATTCTCTCTCTCTTAAACAAGAGTAGCCATCTAAGAACTACAGATACTACACTACACATAAATACGATAGACTAAGTACTACAATTTTCCAATTTTTCATGGTTGGGATTCGGAAAACGCTAGTACATGCTTCGATATGATTCGGCATTGATAGTAGTGGTCCGCAGTGTCGGACCACTACTATCAGTTTGATTTTTGATCGGATTTAAGCGAGTTTGATTTTTGATCGGATTTAAAAATTAAAAATATTGTTCTTCGACGTTTTAATTCTTATGGAATATATTAAAAATCATTATAATCGGATACATTATCTACTTAAAAATAATTTAAATTCATCTATTACATAATTATGAAAAGCAAAATAACGTACATTCCTTTCCTCAAAGGCCGAAGCCTGGCTCGGATCATTTTGAAGTCCAGTCGTTCTTCGGGTTCTTCCGTCCAACATTCCTTAAGACATTCGCAGACACATTCGAAAGGATCTTCTAGTAATTCCGTATGAGGTCTGAATGGCGGAGAATTCTTATTCTTACGCATAACTCGTTTGATGATCTCTACGAATAGGAAGAAGAAACGTATAGTCAGGAACAGACTGACAGAAGGGCAAAGAAAATTACTTTAACCTAATTACCAATAACGATGAACATAAACATAGTTAATAAAACCATTAAAAGACTGAAATAAAATCTATTTCTGAAAAACATCTATTTGTATTAAAATTTATAAGTAACTTATTTTAATTTAAAAAAGGTGGAATATGGAATACATTAATTTTTATTTAGATTTTAAAAATTTTAGTTATATTTGAAAGTAATTTAGAGACGTTTTACCATTACAATCTTTTTATTAATGTTATAACAAGAAGTCAGTTGATCAGAAAGCAAAAGTCACCAGTTAATCACATGGGTGCCTTCCTCAGCATCCAATCTCGCTGTAATTTCAACCCAGCTAAACGGATTTCCATATCTGATTACTCTTTCTATTAATATCTCACGCGCACTCACCGAAATATCTCCGTTACCATGACAACGGCATCGCGATAACAAGTAGTGAAAAGTCTTTCTTTACGTGTGAAGGGTGCTACTCATAAGCGGCGCTGTTTGCCAAGTTACGATCGATAAATATCTAACGTTTCTGTACACAATGCTGTAGTAATTTATACGCTGACCAGCCGTTAAATTGATGCGGTGTTTCTAGTTGGGAGTCGTGTTAAACCGCCCCTTAATGTAATTGTTAAAACTTGTGAAAATGCGAACTAAATCAACATTCTTTGTCCGTTACGTTTAACACTCACCAGATGGCGTCATGTCAATTTTTCCGTACGGTCCGTGTCTTCCAATGATCTCGTAAAGAATTATCGAGAACGAGTAAACATCTCCCTTCTGCGTTCCGCCAGGTGGCGTATTCGGATCACGAAGTAACTCAGGCGCCTTCCAAAGCAATCCTGTGAAAATAAGACATTCGGATTGGAATTATCATACAAATAATACAGTCCACTTTGCATATTTCGGATTAATTTAAACTAAATATTTTTCAATATGAAACTTTTTTTTTTAATTTAACAAAACGTAATACTTACTTTCGCATTGTTTTTCGAAGTCTGCAGTCTCTTCTCCTGTTTCTGCACCGCTTTTTAATTCGTGCAAACCAAAATCTGAAATTTTAAGGACCCATCTGCTGTCTACGAGACAATTGGTTGATCGTAGGTTACCATGGGAACGAACAGAACTGTCATGAAGGTAAATCATTCCCTAGAATAAGAAATTTTTATTTTTAATTTTTTTCAATGAAATATTTTTTAACTATTTCCTTAAGAAACTTTAAAAAAATGAAAAAAAAAAAAACTACAGCCCATCCTTTCAAATAAATGAAATTCTGAACAAAATAGTAAAAAATAAAACGTATTTTCTCTTAGAAATTGATTCCATAATATATAATAATTAGAAATTAATAATAAAAAAAATGTTCCTTACTCGTACAATATCCCCAACAAGAGACGCAATGAACATGTTATCTAACTTCACATCTTCATTGTCAAGGATATCCTAAATAGAGAAAACATAACGAATTAACAGAAAAAAAGAAATAAAATGATTTAATGAAAATGGTGTGCATACTATGTTAACAAAAGCAGCAAATGATGGTTGTCTAGGTAACATGAAACAATTGATAGCGTGAAAATTACATTCAACTATTTTAATCGCTTCTGAATAAATACATTTGCTTTGGTGCTCTGGAAATTGTTTCCTGCCAACATAATTTATCGACAGAAAACAACAATTAAATGAAACAATGAGAAAAATAGTTTATTGTTATCTTTTAATTGTCTTTTTTTTCGCTTAAGGAAGAAACAACAATTATACTAATTGAAATGTGAAGCATTAACAGTTCATTCTACTGCTTGTTTTTAGCTCTTTATAACAGAAACAAGAATTTTTATGCACAAAAGTAATTTTCTTTTTACAGTTCAATGAAAATTTAAATACTTCCTGAAGCTTTTTATGTTATTATGAACCTTCCATCGGAAATTACCTAAAAGGAAACATGCTAAACTACTCAGTTTTGAATATTTAATGTGAGAATCAATATTACATACAGTTATTTTAAAGTCATGAAGTTAATAGAAAAAAAGTCTACAAACTTGGTTCTTTTATTTGTTTTCTAGAACTTGTTTCAAGTTTTACGACGTTACAATATGACCAAACTGTGCGGTATTTCTGGACTTTCTTAAATCTGTATCAAAATACTTAAGATCGAAGAACCACCGAACAAAATCGGTTGACTGCTAAATTTTCTCATAATATGGAATTACTTAAACATTATGAAAAAAAATTAACTAACTTCGGCGAATCAAGAATCTTTCAATTAAATATTTTCCTTTTGTAGTACAACCCTGCTTCAAATATCGACACAAACTTGGATTATGGCACTTCCTTTTATGAAATTACCAAGCTTATATCGCCATTCAAACGAATCTTTGTTCGACTTTTGACCTCCAACAGCAATCTTTCGCAGATGACACCTTTTAATTAAACCCCGAGTCTCCAATTTCTAAATACAGGAAATTAGCTTATTACTAATAGCGAAATTACAATCGCATAATTGAAAATGACGTCATTAAGGAGTTGAGGGGGGGGGGAAGTAAGGGAAGAAACGAGTCAAGTGTCCAATTAATTATGAGGAGATTCTTATGCGAGACTTTCTTGTAAACAATTACACGACCACACTTAGCTGGTGTTAGGATGCTTATTCAGTGTAAGATGCGCAAAGACTGAAGGAAGAAATTAGCTCCTGGGAATGCAAATAAGGCAATCTTTCTGTGAAATGAGTTTAGCAGTGTTAGTCATTTATCATTCTGCGTGTTTCGCGAGAATATTTTATGCTAGGCTAATGCCCTCTAGCGGACGTTTGTGAAAACACACACGAATAGTTATCTCCATTGATATCGCTTAAATATATACGAAATAAAAGAAATCTGTTTATATTATATCCTTCTCCATCTCTGGGTTTCATTTCTGGGTATTTATTGACACCATAATGGTTACTTTGCAACAAAAATACTGCAAAACTGCCTTTTTGCAAACCTCAAACATTCGGTTAAACCCGAGATGCTCCAATTGGCTTTTAGATTATAAACAGGTGACGTCACATTTGCCTCGTAGGTGTTGGAGTAGAAATATCAAATTTTCTACAAAGATTGCAGCACCACTGTGTTAGAAGGAACTTAAAAAAAAGCTTTGAATTGTTATGAAATACTGTTAAACTGTATTAATGAGCTGCACGTGTTTTATAACTGCTATAATCATATATACTGATGCACATCTGATTTGATTTTTCTGATGCTTCCCGCGAGGATGATCGCAGAAGACAATCCTGTTAATGATAGCTTGGTTGCACACGTGACCCGACGACTAATACGTGGAGCAGGTGCATGGTACATCCACGTGTTGCATGTTCGGTCAGGCGAAAGCGGTAGCACTGGATTGTGCAAGGAATTCTGAGCGCCGAATGCCATTAATTTGTATGTCGTCATCCTTATTTGCATTCCTACGATTTCTCGACTAGTCTACTTGCATTCAAAACCGAGAAAAGAACTGCGAAAAAATATCGTAAAATATTAATAAGAAGGTTCAATAATTTATCCACGACGGTAACAAAGCTTTGTCAAATCCTACTTCGACAAGTCAGCAGACTTGTCGAAGTAGGATTTGACATCACGAGACATCGATCGAAGTAAAATTAACTTAAATGTTTAAATATTCCAATTATTCTTTTCAAGGCATTAATACTGTTTGATATATTCTACGTAATATCTTTACCAATAAGGAATTATTACCCTTAAAATAACTTAAAACTCGTGAGTTTGGATAAAGGAAACATCATCCTTCACACTGCCTTGACGAAAGAAAATTTCTAATCCAAAGGATTATTAGTGAACTGCGCCCATCTGTCAAGACATTACGGTCTCGTTCGATATTTCTAAACCAAGCTTTGCTGCTAGGCCGTTTAATCGATGTTATCTACTCCTTGACATATTGGTTTGTTTGAATTTTCCCACAACGTCAACGATGCTAAAGAAACACACGGAAAAATCAATTTCCCATCGGCCAGTCAATTCAGAGCACGAATATAACATCTGAATCATTGGACGCCTCGAGACGATTAACAAGCTTCAATATGCATGTACCAGTCTATCAATAAATACTTGATATTTATTTATTTTTAATAAAGCGAGAACTATTCAACGAACTTTTCCAATAGGCTTGAAATACGGAGTTTGCATGCAACGATCCAATTTGTCAACAAATAGAAATGACAATAGTTGGTTGTTCTCGCTTTAGGCTCCCCTCCCCCGTTTCACTATCGACAATATTGTTCACAGAAAATACTCAAAAATAGGTTTAGGCTAACTGTTTAATATCTGACCCACACACGAAAGGTCGCAATATCAATGATGTGTGTGGATAGAAAAAACCTCCCTCTCTGATGGGAACAGATCCAACATGTTTACAGTGCAAACGCATTGTTTCTATAAAGAGTATCAAAAGAATCATTTACGACGAAATCTATGGCAAGATTCCTTTCAGTCACGTGTTGATTCCACTAAAATGCT
Organism: Typopeltis vanoorti; assembly: GCF_054136105.1. Taxonomy (NCBI): domain Eukaryota; kingdom Metazoa; phylum Arthropoda; class Arachnida; order Uropygi; family Thelyphonidae; genus Typopeltis; species Typopeltis vanoorti. The sequence continues at coordinate 57,837,296 of NC_143557.1, read as the reverse complement.
ACTTATAGCACCATGATTGCTGTAATCCAATAATCAAAATTGCATATTATCAATCTCACTGGCTTTACTTAAATATTGACAGTCCAATTACGTGCACAGCATAGTTTATTTAATCTCGTGATAATTTGATTGTAACTAGTGATCTTATCCATGCCGTTAGGTGATACCTCCATTGCTGAATTTCTTAAACTGCATCCTAATTGTTCCAAAAAAGTTATACCATGAAGTAAACAAAGTTATTGATTACACAGTGTAATGGAACATAATAGATGCTCTTGTTCGAAACGTGACTATCGTCAGACAAAAAAATGGTCCAAAGAGAATAATCCACTTTTCGATTGTTTGAATTTACACGTTGAAAAAGTGAATTATTCTCTTTAAACCATTACTAGTACCGAATAGAGAAGACAGCGTTTTTTAGTTTAAAAAAAATCAATATAAACTGATTCTCAGCATTCGTAGACTAATGTAATTAGCTGTCACACCAAGGCATCGGTATAAATGCAATCGTTACAGTTTGTTCTTATAGGAAAGACAAGAATTAAAAGTCAATTATTGCTCAGAATTCACATACCTTTAAGCTACCTCGACAACAGTAATCGGTGATGATGCAAATATTTGGTGGATCTACGCATGCTCCAATGAATGGATTCAGATTGTCATGACGAAGATCCCTCATCTGGAAGAGAAGCCAGAGCTGTTTAGAAATGAAACTTAATTTATTGTTATAATTTAAAATCTATATTTTGCAAGAAATATAACAAACATAATATCCAAAATGACTTTGGAATTCTTGCTATTTATTTTTTTTTATTTAATTGTGTTCAATCACTGCTTGGTTTATGCTCTCAATCGATTTGTTCTTCGAGTCTTGCAGGAATGGCGACTATTGATTAAATGCAGTTCTAGACGAACAGCGATGGGTTGTGTGATGATCATCTTCAACATCCGAATACGGAGTTGAAAGGTTAGCAATATAAAGCATGCCCTCGGGAATAAAAAGATGCAACTGAAATATAAGTTTGGTCGGGAAGGGATGAGAATTAATGATTTCCAATGAAGAAACAGCTTGGTAATTTGATTGAATGAACAACAGAATGACATTGTTAAAGATTGTCAATTGAGAAAACACAAAATTACTTTTTTTTCTCAACCACCAGTCGCCTATTTGAATTTGTTGCCAATATTCGGCGCTATTAGTGTTATTTGTTTCGACTTAAATGTCATATTTATTTGTAAAAATAGACAAAGGATTAAAACATTAATGTTACAAACGAAAATAAACAAAGGAAAAATGCTTGTTCATTTTTTACGACAATGAATAAATGACGTCAATATATAACAATACTTAATTTTAAAATGTACCAATAATAATTTCCATCATTGTTTCTTTTTTGTAGCTTTCTATTCTTATTTTCCATTGTTCAGCATCCCCCTCTTGTTAGAATCTCTCTCTTTCTATCGTAGAATCTTATTTATTCCATCTCTGCCAATAGATAAAAATAAAAAAAAATCCTCCTTGGGCTTCTCATAATAAATATCTTATCGAACTACTCACCGCTTTCAGTTCTTTTTTCATCTTTCTGGTTATATCGACGCACTTTTTTCGAAGACTTTTTATTGCAAAAATGCGTCCTTTGTAGAGTCCTATTTGAGTATAGATGGTGGAATAGCGGAAGTCGGCTTCGGGATTGGAACTCAAAGAAACCTGACTTGATCTTATTAGCGGATGAAGGCTCTAGAAAAAGGAATAATATCAAATTATAAATGAGGCTCGGTTATGTATAAAATATTAATTTTAACCTCATCACTGCAATAATAACTGCTTTCACAAGTTCTATAAAATGCACTGTATTAATTTAATTTATTATTTATTTTTTACTTTTCAACAAATTATTATTTCAATGATTCCTGTTTATTTTTCACTATTAGTAAATACACCATTTAAAAAATCTTACTCCTCGGGTATTAAAGACTTATTTCTTATATTTGGTGTGTTAGGGCCCGGAAGGATGAATCAATCGACCGTGAGATGCGGTGATTGACTCAATCAATCCAATACCCTTGGAGGGTAATGGATGGCAATGCTGTAGCCAATGAAGTTCTAACTGAGGCTTGGCTATTGCTGTTACCCTCTTGCCATGATCAGAGCTTTATTTATATATAGCTCAATAACACATTATCCCTACACTGTCCTCTACAGATAACGGGAAAGATGAAAAGCATTCTTGCTTCGCCCCTTTAAGCCAGTCCTTACTTATAAGGACTATAAGTACTAGTGTGTTAGGACGAAGATTAATTTGAAGAATGATGATTCCACCCTGGGAGGTTAATGGATGGAAATGCTGTAGCCAATAAAGTTTTAACTGAGGCTCGGCTTTGCTGTTACCCTCCTGCCATGATCAGAGCTTTAATAGCTCAAAGACACCTTATCCCTACACTGTGTCCTCTTCAGATAACGGGGAATATGAAAAGCATTCTTGCTTCGCCCATCTAGCCGGTCCTTTTAAGAACTAGTGTGTTAGGATTTTGTTGCACGGCAACAAAGACAAAAGAAATAATTACATGGAAGTGTCTATCCTCGAGCGACACAAATAAATACAGAATGATGCCAGTTTTCCAATAAATGCAAAATCCAGTGTGCAATAATTTATCTTTTCACCTAAGTGTTTATTGTGAGCGAAGGAAAACTGCAGTGTTTCATTTGTTGTGAGTGGATGTGCAATCATATGGGATTAATGGACAATAGCATGCTAAGTAATCTTAGATGGGCCGTAAATACTCACTTTTCGCACCAGTGATACTAAAATGAATTCCAACTTAAAATTTACATTAACATTATAATAATATAATACTTGTTAATTATTTTTCTACTATAGTCTATCGATATATACATATGCACTCACCCTGGTGGTTTTCCCTGTGTTGGTAGTTGGGGTGAATTCATTAATCTGGATGTCTTTGTAATCAATTTTCCACAACAGACTATCGAGTTCTTGTTCATATGACCAGTTCCTAAAAAGAGTAACTGTTTCACTTAATTTTATGATAATATTAGAATTAATGGAACAAGTTTTGACTGCTTATAATTTGAACAGTAAGTAGTCATAAGGCTGTAACAGCTTCAAGATAGACTGATAATATTTTGTAATGATAATAGCTCTCCCTACCAAAATACACGAAATGGGTGTATTCAGCTCGCCCACAGTTACTAATGTATAACAAGAGATTCGTATTAAAAAACTATTCATATATACTAATTTTATGGATTAATAATATTATTCTAATATATTTGTGAAATAGCAATGAAATCCTCTATAACAATGTTATTTATATTAAATTATTATAAACTAGATTAGTACTTAATAGATAAAGTATTTATAGAAACATTAATTCGAGGAAAAATATATTGAAGGTTGAATGGATTAAAATCCTGGGAGGGTAATGGATGGCAATGCTGTAGCCAATGAAGTTATAAGTGAGGCTCGGCTATTGCTGTTACCCTCCTGCCATGATCAGAGCTTTAATAGCTCAATAACACCTTATCCCTACACTCTCCTGTACAGATAACGGGGAAGATAAAAAGCATTCTTGCTTCGCCCCTTTAAGCCAGTCCTTATAAGGACTCAGGAATATTTTGTGAATAGGAATGGAGTATCTTATTTCATTTTATTAAATTAAATCCTTCGTATAGGTATTTGTGGAGCAGAAATAAGTATTTTTCTTAGCCATTCCTTGCGGGAATACAACATGAATTCTGAAACCCATCTACAGAATGCGCGATTCTTTAACAACACATCCTTCCTCTTCTGACAGATACGTAACGATATTTCTTTCGGTCTCATATAACAGCGTCACTGTCGGACAGCCAGCACTGACATTTGTCCAAGTCAGCACAAATGGAGTGTGGTTTATGAGAAATTGGTCGATCGACAGAACAGCCGCAATATTCCGAGATCTCCCCCCCCCCCCATATCCCCTTCCTAACATGGACGTGACATGGTTTGCTGTGCGTAATTCATCCGGCTCTTCAATCACGCGAATAGTTCCCGCTTACATAAACTTTCGCTTTTTTTTTTTTTTTATTTCTTCTGTGCAGACAACTTGATTACGGTAGATTTCTTTAGTGAGTTATAAGCAAGCCGGGAAACCGACTATCTGAATTATGGCACTATCGAAAATCCGACATGTTCCATAGCGAATGAAGCAACTTGGTACGAATGAAAACATTTTACTTCTGGCTCGAGCATTCACAAACTCCGTTTTTAACCCTTTCGGCAGTTTCTGATGAATTCCCAAATTGTATCTGAAACCTACCCACAGACTTCGTGGATAAGAATGTATTCAGATTTAAATGTGAAATGCGGATTATCATTGTTACGATGTTGCCATGGAAACCAAAAAAAAAAAAAAAACGAACTTTAGCATGATTTCTGATGATACCAGGAAAGCTTACACAGCTTAATAAAATTGCAAATAGGAGTAAGTTATTACAAATATAACAATAAATCAGCAATAGGTGGAACCTTCGAAAAAGACCAAATAATCTCTTTATGAACTGTTCCGACACACAAAAAAAATATAAATTATGTCTAATATTATTTTCTATATGTATTCGTATGCCCTCACAGATATAATTAATTAATTTTTAGTGACTGTATCACCTACACTGTATTTTTATAGTTATCAGTATGGGTACAGCTCATTCTACAGTTCTTTCTAATCTATTTCCATTTTCTGTTCTTTATTCCTAAGTCTCTTTTTACCATCAATCTCTATATTACCACTTGGACAATAATTATAGGTAGTATTAGTAATATATGCAGTTTACTATCTATTATCATTACTTGTGTTGCTCGAAGTACTTGCTGCATCTATTGTATTATATTTATATTTTGATTTGTACTACTTATTCAGTGTTTTAATGTATTTAATAATAATACAAGATTACAATATTTGCTTTAATATGCACCGCTTAACGACAATGGATACTGAGAAATCATTTCTTACCTATAAGCTGCCAGAATTATCATGAGGAGGATCAGACCAACTCCGCCTGCAGTACCAGAAGCAACCTTCCAAACTGAAATATATTTGTAGAGATCACATTATATATATAGGGTGGCCATAATTAAACTTCCCCTACTCAGAGCCTTATATAGCTCGATCTAACAACCGGAATGTCACCAAATTTGGAAAGCTAATGAAGACGTGGGAAGATTCTGCGAAAATAAAATTTAGTTTGAGAAGTCGCAGACTGGGGGAAATATGGCGCTATACAATATAAAAAAGCATTAAACTGGACAGACGAATGGATAATAAACACTGAACTGAAATAAAAGATAACCTTTATGTGTCGCGCTTATAACATGGCAATAAAAATTGAACATCGCTTTAATTTAGCACACTGTATTACGGTAACTGGAGCGTATGTGTTGTCACAGACTTGTTGCCCAACTCGAGCACATTAGAGGTCACCGATGGGAAAGAGGACCTGGTTCAATGTGGCAACCGCGAAATTGTATCCTGTACACTGCATTCTCAACGGTAAAACGTAATATGTCTGAAGAAATTTTCGTCACAGTCCGTGATACGTTGTCCTTTAAGGCTGCCAGGTTCGAGACACCTGGCAGCCTTAAAGGACACGATAGACTGTGGCCTTCAGGTAACCCCACAACCAAAAATCGCATGGAGTAATATCAGGGGAACGAGGTAGCCATCGCAATTGGAAAGAAGCGACTAACCACTCTTTTTTTTTTGTGATGGAGTAGAAGCTGCTGTACCAGTCGTACAATGTGGGGAGGTGCTCCATTTTGCATAAAAATGGTCTCGTGCAGACATCATCGTTACAAAATGACAAAAAATGTTCAGCATATCGCGATATTTCCGTGTGGCAATGGAACAAGTTACTGGTCTTGTCAGAGTGATGTCCTCAAAAAAGAATGGCCCTATTATAAAAGCTGCTGTGAAACCACACCGAACGGTTATTTTGGGGGGATGTAATGGGAGTTCCTGGAGCTCGTGGGATGATTCGGAAGCCTGTTCAGATCAAAATGTGTCTCATCCCCCCCCCCCCCCACACACACACACAAAAATTTTCAAGGTCCTGTCATCGATTTCCAGGTGACCAGGACCGTGAGAGCAAATGTTAGTCGCTTGTCATAATCATCGTGTAGCAGCTGATATACGCGGCTGATCTTGTATGGATAAAATGTAACAATTTTCTGTAAGACTTTCCATACTGGAATAATTAATATCCAGTTGTTGCGCTGTTACTACCAGCAACATTTTCGTATGATCTGTCGACAATCGCGGTGGCAACTTCTTCAATTGCCCGTGGTGGTTTACGTTCTCTGCAATGTCTAACTTCCAAATCATCGATCTAACTGCTTTAGGTGACAGAGGACCTTTACGCTGGTTCTAAACTCACGAAGAGCGGCTGATGCATTGCACTCGTTAAGGTGAAATAACTTTAAACGTAACGTGCTATAAAGGTAAAGTGCCTCACTTTACCTTGCGCGTTGAACACGATTAGCAATACGAATGAATTTGTAAAGATTTCCGTTTACTTTACAGCTCTTATGATGCCAGCAAAGCTGGTGTTCAACTTCATTTTGTGCATACTGTCGACTTTCTGGGCTACAACAGCGCCATACAAAAGCCCCCTATCGGCGAATTTTCGAACTAATCCCCCCCGCGGAATCCTTCGTCTCATGTCTTAATTACTCTTCCTACCAAATTTGGTGACATTCGGTTTGTTAGACCGAGCTACATAATAGGGAAAGTTTAATTACAGCTACCCTGTATATATAAAGTATATTTAAGGAAAATATTTTACACTTCCAATTTCGATAATTAAAAATTAACGAATATTTTAAATGTGCTTGTTATTCATTCATAAATTAAGATTTAAAATTTATGATATAATTGAATTAGAACAAAAAAGATTAAATGCAAAATGAAATTTAATAAAAACACCATTTATAAGATCTTGAAGAAAAAATATAAAATTATACTAATACCAAGAAAAGAATGGTCAATTCGATGTGAATGCTATTAGTCAGAAGGTAACGGATGGCAATGCTGTAGCCAATGAAGCTTTAACTGAGGGTCGGTTATTGCCGACTATTGCCGTTACCCAGCCATGAGAAGAGCTTTTAGCTCAATAACACCCCATCCACATATTCTCTTCAATCAGATGAAGGGATAAAGAGTCAAGGACTGGGTCCATTCCCCCCCCCAAAAAAAAAAAGAATGGTCGAAAAAAGAGAGGTAACTTGCATGGTAACGGATGGCAATGCTGTAGCCAATGAAGTTTTAACTGAGGCTCAGCTATTGCCGTTACCTAGCCATGAATAGAGCTTTTAGATCAATAACACCACATCCACACATTTTCTTCAATCAGATGAAGGGATGAAGAGTCAAGAACTCGGTCCGTCTAAAAAAAAAAAAAAAAAGGTCAACATTTACTTGTTTGAAGAATTTCTACTAAATGATTTTATTAATTAAATAAATGATTTTATTATTCTTTATGTGAAATCGTGAACCTATATATTATACTATTGCCACTTATTAGCCCCAATAAAGCTTACTTCGAAACTTTATTACAATATATTTCATGTATCTTGAAATACAGTGCATAATGTTATTCCATAATAAGAATTCACAGTATCTATAATCTATGTATATTCTTGCGACAAACATCAAAATATGAAGCAGAAGACATCGAAGCGGCAGAGAAAACTTCGATAACAATTCACATCGAAGAATAAATTTCTGGGATGTATTCTCTATGCCGTTACTGTTTTATGCAGAATTTCATTTCGAGCTCTTCCATTGCATTTTCCTGTTTATGCCGTAAAACTTGTGCATTTTCAGGACCCGAATCTTTTTTTACGATTTTATTCAGGCACGTCTTACTTTGTCTTCCGATATAAGATTCTCTCTCTCTCACACACACGCACACACTTACGCACGCACAAAGGGGGAGGAAACGAACTTATAAAAGAAAGCCAACACAGTGTCTCGCAGCTAGAAAGAAAGTGTCATGAGACTTCAGACAGCGGACGTTTTCCGAATACAGGAATTTCATAAAATTTTCGATATTTCTTTTCAAGAAACGAAAGAAAGAATTAGTAGTTCGCCAACAAATTTTTTCCTTAAGGTGTTGAGTACTCATTTCTTAGATGCGTGGAATAAAATGGAAAAAAGACATTAAACACAACACGTTCGTAGTTTCAATGTCTTCCTGTTTTGCAAGAATTCACAATAATTGAAAACTTCGCGTACAAAGAAAAAAAAAAGTTTACTTTCAAGACATTTCCTTCTGCGTTTTTTATTTACAATATGCTTTTATAATATTTTACGACTCACTTTAAGATATTTTCATAATATTTCAGCGTGTGAAATATATTTTAATTTTGTCCCCCCCCCACTCCAATTTACGAAATTGAGAGGTCAGATGTATACACCAGCTTTTAGTTCCCCAGCAAGTGATTTATTAAATTCTATAATCCCTCCTCCGTGTTCAACAGCGTAGTTATATTTGCTAGATCGATAACCATGAATGATATTAAATTGCATACACCGAACAGACACATTCCCTTTACCTCAGCTGACCGGAAACATCCTGCTAACTAAACGCAAGCTCAGGTTTACCGTACCACCTTCCGTATGTCAAACCACAAACTCACGTGCATTACATGCACATGTAATGGTTCTGCCATTGCTTCCAAATACTAATATAACGTAGAACTTCTACTGGAGTTTCCAAATCCCTGAATGTTTAAATCAATGAATAATTTAAGTTATACACAACAATAATCCCCTCCCCCCGCAGCCATATTGTTATAATAATAATAATGAAGTTCGGTATTTTAGGATTTTTTTTTTTTAATCGGACCATTTCTGGGGGAAAAATTATTCCAAATGAACCTGATACGTTACAAACTTGTCTTTTATTAACTATATGAACAATTACTTACAAGAACACTTTTCATTATGGAATCCACATGCAGGTTCATCTAAAGGGGGTTCATCACCGACCCACTCGATATCATCAAAAAATTTCAGAACCTAAAACAAAAAATATGAGCGGTAGAATATTGAGCAGACAGAAACAACACACATGCAATTGTTTACTAACGTGCTACTACGCATGCTCATAAATTAAGCTACAACAATAATGACTGCATTTAGAACTAATGTATGCAATTAGAAGCCGTTCTAGCACTGAGCTCGTTTAGAGAACAAGTAATCATCTGGGAGCAAGAATTATCTTGAGGATTTACGCCCAAGATAATTCTTGATTTATGCTCACTAGACATATGGCTTTGAACTGATAATATATTTACTTATTGGCTACTTAGTTGAACGTAACAAAATATTTACTGTCATCGCTGAGCTGTTCTCCGGAATTTGAAATACTCCAACCGGATAGAGTCCATAAACTCCAGGGACGTTTGGCGTAGCTTTCCTGCCAATCAGGGTATAATTTCCTTCTGCATCCCCGTTTTCATCCATGAATACCATGTAGCCCATTGCGCCTGTAAATACACGAAGAACGTTAAGACTGCGAGCAATAAAAATACTGAATAAATTGGTTTAAATTTTTATGCAGCGATTTCTCTATGACAACACATTATTTAATTGCCTTCATGAATATTAAGTGACATTTCACGTTTAATAAATCAATAGCATGCCTTTATATTAAATGATTCCTAAGTATTTAGCTCCACACAACTCATCGCTCGAATGACATTTTAAATAAATGGCTTCCGTACTGTTTAAAATTCCAATCCATTGGAATTTTACACATTGGCATTAACTTGTCTGAACTTGCGCAGACTAGTTTGGCTCTGTCATAATAATGAGCGTGACGATTCTTTGCCAAAAGAGTCTCGTATTATTTGTAATGAAGGTTGTTAATTTTTCACATAGTTATTTTAATTAAATTAAGTTAATAATCGAGGAAAATGCAGCTAGCACTTTCATATCACTAGACCAATACGACATACATATAACACATTTTGAAATTCTGCTGTCAAAGCAACATTTAATAACTATAATAAAATAGCTTGCATATGACTTACTACTGTATGTTCTTCCTTTTATGTATTTAAACAAGTTCCTGCCATCTTCTGGATCTTCACCGTTGGCTAGACAATCATTCACTGCCCTTGCATATACATTGACGGCATCATACAAGTACGCACCTTCTGCTGGTATCTATAAATTGTAGAAAAGGAGGAAAAAGCATGAATATTTGTTATAGATTATTAAAACCTGCAAACCTAATATCTCTATGCTTAGTTTTCTTTATTATTATTATTATTGATTCATTAATTTGATAAAAAAATCCTGAAAAGGATATCTATTAACCGTCCTCTCATAGGTACAATTATAATTATACGCTGGTATAAAACATTGCTGCATATCGTAAGTATTATTTGAAAAATCAAAAATAAAAAAAAACTAAAGTAATTATGTTGGATTTATGCATTCTCTTATTGTAAGTATTTTATAATACGACATTTTAACCTGCAAAGTAGAGAGAGTCTTTAAGGGATACATGGAATATTTACTGTTTTCAAAATTGATCATATAAATCTTAATAATCCAATACACGAGACAATAAGCAAGTAGACAGTAAGACGCTAATCTAAAATATATTCGTAACAATTTGCACGCAGTTGACAACAGTCGTGTCTTTAATTATACATCATAGTAAAGCTGATTCTCTTGTTTGGAGAAGATTGCATTTGTGGGTAAACAGGAAGGAAACTGGCCAAACAATGGGGGATAATTCTTGACAAACATTACGAATGCATATCTTTCAGAGTAGTGCGTGAATCTAATATAATTATTACTTCTTGGATACAATTAGCTTATCGAAGTTAACTAATGATGATGAATAGTGGTTACGTGATACGCAAACTTTAATGACGGTTCGTAGTTCATTTTTAATGCTTTATTGTTAGCTAAATAAATTAGAATAGCTACTTAGATAGCTATTAAATTTGGGAAACTACTCAAATTAAATGCAATGCTAAATGTTAATTTTCAAATTATATTATCTCTTTAAGTTTAATTGTTGTCGAACACAATTAAACTAATTGAACTCTTGCATAATTATTCTTTCTTTTAATTGTTCCATTTGTTTTAGAATTATTGAATAAAAAGCAGTTGTTTTTAATTGTTACACGAACTGTTCTTTTTCACTATTGCATAAAATAGTTCATTTTATTTGTTGCATAAACAGTTCTTTTCACCATTGCATAAAATAGTTGTATTACAAACAATTTTGAACAAAAAATACAATGAGAATTATTTTGAACAATTACTGTTAAACAGCTATTATTCAATAGATAAATTTGTTTTGAACTGCTATATTATCGTTGTTAAATATAAAAACGAATAACGTGTCTATAGTGTAAGCTATTTATTTGGTTTCTGTGAAACGTAACTGAATATAAGAAAAAAATAAATAACGTCTCAGTACTATTAAATATACAAGAGTCTCAAAGGTTAGGTAGGAATCCTACGCAACTTTGCAATCATGCTTTCTCCTTAGAGATTCAGAAAACTCTGTAAGAAGGTTGTTATTTAAGATCCTGTCAGCGTGATTGATATTGGGTGATAGAAAATAAATAAATAAAGGGGCAACATGAGTTTTCAAAAGACTATCCAGACCTGATATTGGTATTCATGACAATTGAGGGCAATGCTCGCTGTTGGAAATAGAAAATTTTCTTTCACGAATCATGTACTCGTGGCTTGTAAGATCCAAGAGATTACGATTTTACAACATTTGGGCTTCTGCGCCGAGATCCCCAAAGCTTCAACGTAAAAAGAGAGGATTCGCTTACAAATAAATAAATGGCTGCTTCTGTCAGCGATCGGAAGCTTCTTGTACAAAATAAGGCAATGCAGTTAATGCATTTGGATAGATTTCTGTTTAATACCAATCTTAAGAACATCACTAGAAAATATGGGATAAAAATAAAACATCATTTTAAGAGGTTTGGCATTAAAGTTGGAATAATGCATTCTAAAAGCGAATTATTTCTTTGAGTTGTCACAGAGTGTGGTTTCGTTTCTGTTAAAGGAAAACATAATCGGAAAATGCCACTATTAAGATTTCTAAAAAGAACAAAAGGCTGTAGAGAGAACAAATGTAACTGACTTGGTAAGAATTGTCTGCATTTCAACTGAAGAACTCCCTCTTCACCGATATATAAAGAGGTATTCCGGTCGACACGCTTGGTTGTACAGCTAGGAAGTATTTGTGGCGGAGGTCATATTTTATCTGAAATGATTGTTTGTGTAGCTGCGAAAAAAAAAGGGCTTCTGTTAAAGATTTCCCACGACGAAAAAAATGAAATCCTTTGCGGCAATGGGATGCTGAGTGACTCATCCCAAAATCGATCCTTCCATTTATAAAGAACACGTGATTACACCCTGTTTTTCTCTTAAGTTGTTCAATTCTCCTCAGGAGGTATTTTTTGTGATGGGGGATTCAAGGGGAACCAAAGGAATCTTTAGTGTTTTGTAAGATACTTCATCCATACATGGAAATATTCCACATTTCTATAAATTTCTATTCGAATGGAGAATTCGCCTGAAGGAGAAGAAGCCGAGACCTGTTTTGTCAACCCTTCCCACTCATAACAGTATGTATTATTAGCTGCATAGTATAGCACCTACAAAAATTATATGAAACTGTTGTATTTTCAGATGTAATTAATCGACATCTCAATGTTTTTTTTTCCCAGTGGATCGATTGATTCGTCCACTTCTATGATCATTATTGCAGCCCTTTCATGTAATCATCACGAGGCTTTCCCACCATTCCAACGAACGACAAGAAGGCTCAATGGGAGCCCCATTAGTTTTCTTCTATAGATTTATCGGAGATGCTATCATTGCAATCAATAACAGCTATGAGTCGATACCACCAGTTACCTGAGATACGATCGCTTACTTGGATCCTATCAAAGAAACTATTTTCTTCAGAGAGAGAGAGAGAGAGAGAGAGAGAGAGAGCTAGCACTTGGTAGAGAAGAAATGAATCTGCCCTGTATCGATCATTCGCAAGATACACGGAGGTAAAAGGAATGATAGATAGTTCTCCTGCTGTTCTTTCTAACAAGACTTTCAAGATAATAGTGGATTTAAGCGCCCCTTACTAGAGAGAGAGAGAGAGAGAGAGAGAGAGAGAGAGAGAGAGAGAGAGAGAGAGAGAGAGAGAGAGAGAGAGGTGCTTCCTCTGAGGATTACGTGTAAGAAAATCATTATCTCGTGCCTGTCTCCACTTATCCATTTCTGTAGTTTTCCATTTGGGCTCTCCCCATTCATCTGTCCATTTGTGGGATGAAGCTCTTCAATAATTTAACGATATGAAAATTGAAAACAGACAATGATCTCCGATTGCTTAAACTCCATTCTCTCTCTCTGTATGTGTGTGTGTGTTGATCACCTATTTGGATATCAAGTCTAACGTGATTTCGAATTTTACGTGACAGACACAAAAAGTCTCAGAAATACTTCTTTTAAAGTGATTTAATAATCATGACCCACCCGTGATTTGACATCAATTGAAACGGCGGATGTCGTTGAATGGGGGTAGCAATATTTGTATTATTTTTTTTAGTATCTCGAGAAATGTGTTATGATTTTCTGGTTGTTCTCTTTTCACTGTTTCTGTGTATTTTCGCTTACGCTCAGATGTAAATTTCCTCACCTCGATATGCCTTTAAATATCGCGATATGAAGTCATAAAAGTTCTAGAATATCTAATTTGTTTTAATTCTACATCTTTTAAAGCTAAACCAAAGCCGAGCTGCAGGTTTAAATACATTTCTACTTAACTGCTTATTCTCTTCATTTCCAAAGTATCCATGGTTACAAAACTAGATTTATATAAAATGCAGTTTTTTGAATACGAAAATTACAAAGTTAGAGAGAACAAAATCATTTACTCATCTTAACGTTTGTTCATCATGTTAAGATGAACAAATACAAAGATATTATGTTGTTATGATATTAAGAACATTCGATTGTGATTCACTACGGGGGACTGGGTGTCAGTCCTTTCTTAACGCCACGTGCGTTGTGAAATAATGGTTATCACTTAGAACTAATGATTACAGACATGTCAAGAGTTTCAGAAATTAAAAAAAAAAAACTGAATCGGAGAAATAATTTGTTTCTTTCATTCTCATCCACACTACGTTCAGGCCAAGATTATTCCGATACTCACACGCGCGCGCGCGGTATGGATTCTCACAATCATCCAAATTCACACGCACGTGGGTGTCTTTCTTTTGCGAATTGTCGTAGACTCCGTTTAAATTAAATCACGTGATACTAAACAAAACTAAAATAAAACGCTATAAACAACATCGATAAAGATAATAAATCAAAACGTTAAAAATGGTTTATTTTGATTCCAGTTTTCTCAGCATCAGAGTTGATTTATGACCCCTTTTATACGCGAGTACCCATTACAGACTCCACTGTTTTAAGAGGCTGCATTTTATTAAGCAATAAAATTAACCATAACAACATTTGATACAGAAATAATGCTTATCTTAGAGTTTTTATTAGCGAGTTGGCACCACGATATTACACACGATCGATAGTGCAACAAGTTGCGTTGCTTACAAATCCCACTTTCTCAGCATGTTTGTCAGGCCAGTGAGCAGGAATTCCTTCAGGAGTTCCGGAGTCTTTCCGTTTCGGTTTTGTAGTTTTTAATGATTTTATATTGCTCGTCATCAAAACTCATTGTTCAGTCTAGAGGATCTGTTTTTCGAGGGGGGGGGGGTTTAGACATAGTGTCTACTAACTTCAGTTACCCAATTCGCAAATGTCTGCTACATTGCAATGTACATTACTAGGGCAGAGTTTTTCCCACCTCAAACTCGGCTTTTTCATCCCGTAAATCACCCAAAAAGAACACACCCAATTAACAGACATAATAACATTGGCCTCATAGCCTGAGTTGCTTCGGCCATAAAATCCAGATAACCCAAACCAATCCTTCGGTGGGAAGGATTCGAACTCATCTAGTACGCAGAGCCTTTATAATGCTGTTCACTTGAAAAATCGGTATCCAGTTTTATAGGTGGAGGAGTTTCCCCATATGGAAACCTAGGTGTTCAACATCATCAAATTCCTGACATATACCCTCAGGGGAGGGGTGTACAGGATCTTATGATAGTGACAGGAAAAGTAACATCATTACTAACTTCCTGTCAATAATTTTCCTCCAGATTAGCCTACTATCTGTATAAGAAAATCATTGGCTTAGAACAGGTCTTCTTTCTTTCTTTCTTCCAAGATACTTTTTATGTATCAATCTTGGTCTTCTTCTGGCAGAGAATACTTGTTTTGCTAATCTTTCCTCGCCCATTCTGTTTAAATGACCATACCACTTGAGATTAGCTCTGCTAACGCATTCCTGGATGCTGACAATGTCAAGTTCTTTCCTAATATCCTCATTTTTAATATGATATTGCCACTGATGCCATCTGTTCATGCCTATAATCTTTCTCAGGACTCTCATATCGGCGGTCTCTAGTCTTTGGTCAAGCGTTTTACTTCTGTTCCAGCCTTTCAATCCATAAGTTAAAATTGGTTTGAACACTGTCTTGTATACAGCTAATTTAGTGTTCCGAACTAATTTCTTTCTTATTCCATATGAATTTATTCAATTGTCTTCCTACCATACCAGCTTTGCTGATTCTGTTGTCTATTTCCATATTTAATTTACCATCTTCAGTAAAAATCCTGCCTAAGTAGCTGAAATGGTTTACTTATTCCACATGTTCCCCGTTCACAACACATTTGACATTTTCAATGATTCTGCCTATTTTCATTGTCTTTTTAATGCAGACCTTCATACCATATCTATTACAACAGTTATTCACTTTAGTCAGGGAATCTTGAAGACTTGTAGCGGATTTATTCAGAAGTATAACATCATCTGCATAAAGTAAATAATTGAGATTTACATCGCCAAATTTGATATCGAATTTAATGCTACTTTCCTTCAGATTGTGGTCAATGTACGAGGGAGATTTGGAAAGTTCTGATAAACTAGAACGAAAATGATATTAAAGCAAACTGATATATCCACAAGAAAGAATATACTAGTAGCAGAGTTACGAAGTAACTTATGTTCTTTCTCGTGGTTATATCAGCTGCTTTAATATAATTTTTTGTTCCAGGTGTTTATCAAAACTTTTCCTACCTCTCCTCCCGTAGATGATGAATAAAAGTGGAGATAATGTGTATCTTTGTCGCACACTTGATTTTATTTCAAACTATCTTCCTGTACCTTCTTCACCCCTAATTGCTGATTTAAAACTCAAATAGAGATTATATATGGTCGAATATCATCTACTCCTGCTGCCTTTCCACATTTCAAGCCTTTGATGGCTTTTTCTACTTCTAGTATGGATATGTATTCCTGACTTCATGCCTGGTCAGTGTTTTTTACCACAGTGCTGTCATCACTGCTTGTTTCATTTAGCAGTTTTTCAAAGTAATTACTTCATACTTCAAAGGTATCTTTTTCTCCCGTTTTCATGTCACCTTTATCATCTCTAACTCCTTTCACAGCACTCTTTCCTCAATTTCTAAGCTTCGTCAACAACCCCCAGAATATCTTACCACTTCTTGATATTTATTTTCTATATTCGTGCCAAAGTCCTCCCAAGACTTTTGTTTAGCTAGTTTTAAACAGTGTTTAGCTTTCTTACATTTGTCTCTATATTCTCTAAGAGCACAAGCTGACTTATTTGACAGGAACTTTTGATATGCTTTCTTCTTTTCCTTCACTGCCTCTTTAACTTCCTGTATCCACCATGGAGTCCAGATTTTTCTGTCCTTGCAGACTACTTCACCACATGCCTCTCTTCCTGAATCAATCAATGTTTTCTTCAGGGCTTGCCACTGAATCTCCAAGGTTTGGTTCCTGTTCTCAAACTCTTTCATTTTTTCTTCAATACTGTTTGTGTGAGCTGCTCAACTTTTATTCATTTCAAAACTTGTAACAACAGGTGAAAAAAAAGGGAGATATTTCTAAGCAATAAACACAAGATATTCAGGAAGATATTCGATATATTCAGGAAATAACACCTAGGTTTACCTCTTCTTAAAACAAAGACTAAGAAACCGGCAAACAATAACATGTATTCAGTGGATAGAATATTTTAGTCTCGTAGTATTTAGTTGCTATGAATATAATTCTAACTTATTCCAATCTCTTGTTATAAAATAAACTCTTAATTCCTAACATTTAGTGGACGGCGGGTATCTACGAGAGATTGGCATTCATCATTTTCCATTGGAGTTTAAAATTTATGTACTCAAATTGTGAATTTTGTACTTTAAGTAAGTCTCCATGGAGGCAGAAACAAAAACAAGGTCGTTTAACCTTTTAGAGATCCGTATAGCTATTCAAAACTGTCTTAATGTAAATAATTTTTTTTTTTTTACCAAAAATATGATAGTCAACAATAAAAATAAAACCCTGGTATCTGAGCTCCTCTTTGAGAATAACTCATTTCTACTAGCCCCGATCTCATTATAACGCAAAAGTAAGATTTATACCGTCCGCTTCCCATTCTCTTAATGGAGAATTATTACTGCGTCAGATAAACTAACTCATGTTACGCTCCTACGAACACACGTTCAACATGGTGGTCTTCGGCCTTATTCAAACATTTAATAAAGTTATATGGCAGCAAGAAAAAAAAAGTTATACACATAAATGTTATTAATCTCTCCAAATTTAAACATAATATAGTAATAATTCTGTTTTAAGTAGAGAGAGAGAGAGATGAACTTTGCCATTACTTCAACGTATGCTTTGAGGTCTCTGCTATCGAGACAAGCTATTAAGCTGGTATTAAAAAAGGCTTAGCCATAAGGCAAGTATAAAAAAAGAAAACCTCTTCTAAGTGCACGTGCGGTCGCTCTCTCAAACACACTGTAGACGTCAGACAATCTTACTGTTAAATGGGAAGATAATAATAACATAAAATTCTTATCTTCAACATTTTGTGCTAAAAATCACGTGTGGCTCCTACAAGCAGTTTAGCTGGGAATGTTAAGGCCAAATGAAAAACAAAAAAAAAAGCCCCCAAATTAAAAAAAAAAAAAATCGCTCTTTCTGTTATCATACTAATAGGAAACATGCCCCGCTTGGTTTTGATGCGTTTGCCTAGATGCGACCGACAGTACTCAATCCCGCTCTCACCTCCCACAGCTATTTCACTGGCAGTGATATTTCTGTTCAGCGATGTAAGGCCTCGTGTGATCCTTTTAATTAAAGAAACTTCGGAACTCATTAAAAATCCAGAACATGGTAAACACAGTGCGTTGTTACACATTCTCTCATGGCTGGTTTGTTCTTGAATGTGTCCTCAGTGATAATTAGAAGACAGGTTTCATATTGCGTCATTATAAATGAATCGTGTGTCACAGGTTTCCAAGGTGTTGTTCACATGCTCTTCAAAATATACGAAATAAACCGAAAAGTCGACGAGTGAATAAGGATATACCTCTCTACAAAGGAAAAAAAATGCGGTTAACAAAAAATAATAAAATAAAAGTCCCTTTATCGAAGGACTTTTAATTTACTGAGCCCCACTCTTTAGTTCCGCAAGCTAGTCCATCTCACGTGTTAAATGCCTTGATTTTATCCTCCATTTCAGAGTAAAAAAGCCGCTCCCGTTATTCAACAAGATTGTGTAATTAAGCTAATGAGAGTCGTTCAACTAATTAGAGGGCGGTGATCACGAATTTATTGTTGATAAGCCATGCATGCGGCTTAATGATAGTCCACTTGGATTCAGCATTTTATCCAGAAAATAGATGGGCTTAGTTGTCGGTCGGACAACAAAAAAAAAGTCATTCTTGAATGCATCAATGATCAAATTAACATAAGAAACATTTACAAATAAAAGATTACTGTTTCCTAGGCAGAACTGTTTTTTTTTTATTTCAATCTCCGTTCTTGCATTATTTTAATTTCTTACTTGCCAGATTGAAATCATGAAAACGCGGAACTTAATCACTAAGGAAAAAAAAATCTTTTCTGTTTATAAGAAAAAAATTGGCTTTGCTAGAAGATTAACTTCGGCTCTGATTTTTTTTATGTTACTTTATCAACGCGACACGTGTTTATGCTATTTGTGTGTTAAATTTTAGATGACTTTTCCTTCAACAATACTTTTTTATCTTCTGCTTAACTTCTGTTGCAAACAGCGTCTGTTGTTTAATAATTCTGTTCGCTATTATTAAATTTTCAAAGTCAGATCATGCATAGAGAGGAGAAGCGCCATCTGGTGTAGATTTGGTTTGTGGTTAAAAAACCCATAAATATTTAAATAAACATTAGTTTATTTAAATATTTTATTAATTTAAATATTTAATTAATCGTTGAAAAAGTGTCATTTTTCAACGATTAAATTAAAAAAAAAAAAAGAGTAAAATAAGCAAACAAATATGTAATTATTCTGTATATTTCTTTACAGGCTCCAACCTCTTAATTTAATACCGATTCAAACATTTACATTACCTAAACTTAACGTCAATTAGATGTACAATTAGGAATCTATGTAATGCTCATTAATACGGCAAAACAATTATACAAAGTACAATTACGGCGAGATTATCAACGACAATTACCACTAGTGACAGAATACAGAAATGTACTCAAACACAAAGCCGTTAACGGTAGAAATTAGAGTTGAAAGGCTAATCAAAAATGCAAATATTATCCATTTAAGGTAAATGAAAATATCAATTACTTTAATGCAATTAATTATCTGAATACTTTAAATGTATCCTCAATGGGGAGGGAGAGAGGGAGGGGTAGATAGGTGACGAAATCCCGCCTCCACTAACGAAGTCAGAGGGAATTACTACTAAAAGATGCTGCAAAGATACCTCGAAAGAATAAACAAGACTAATTGAATTGGGAATTAAATCTTTGATGTAATTAATACAACATACTGTAGCTGAGTTAATTAGCAGAATCCCTTGATAATTAAAAGATTAATAGTTGCTGAGATGTCCAATTTTCTCCACAGTGATTTCATAATAATAAACGAATGTAATTCCTTTCCCATCTCACTTTCGTTGTATGTTTTAATCTTAGAATTATTATCTTCAAGTCCAATATAATGGGATTTATTAAATACCAAAATTAGAAGTACAATCTTGAAAGACGGAGGTCACCAGGGAGAGAAGTTTAATCACATTAACCTGCATGAAAGCAGAACAGTTGCTGAAGAACTTGCAGCGCTAGACAACGGTAAAGAAGATGACTACCTTGCTCGAGGGAGTATAAGTGAATGCCGGTCATATGTGCCCGAAGGTTACTTCTTGGGCCAAGAGAAAACTGTCCCCGGTGAACGGTAAGAAGAAGAAATATAGTCAAGGTTGACATCTTAGATGTTTATTAGTTCTTTAGAAGAAATTAGCCTTAAGCCATGTGGATGACATCAAGCAAAATGAGAATTATTTAATATTAAGCTGCTGTTTTTAGATCTTTAGCATTGGCACTAAAATAACCTGATAATAATCCATTGAAATTAAACAAAATACTTACCCTCTTTAGGCCTCCAAGTATGCTAACGGGGTTGGTGAAGTTAAATGGCTCCCGTTGCATGTAATCATTAACTTTTACTCTAAACTCTTCGAAGTCAACTGGAGGCGATCCAACAACTCCAACGTAAGATCGGAATGCTCTTTTTGCAGTGTCATCGATTTCGTCTCTCAACAAACCTATAATAATTAATTATTAAAAATACTCTCTAGAAGTAAATTGTACAGTATTGTAATCAAATATAAGTGAAGTAATTTAAAAAAAACATTGCAGCAGCATTATTATATCAATATCCATTTTAAATACATGCCAACTTTATTTTAAATGCTATAAAGTTTTTATACATTAATCTTAGTTATCCGATACTGCATTGATTTTATTACATTGTCCAACTTTTCTACTTTATTTTGATAAATAATTTAACTACTTCGATGGCTGAAGTCATATTTCTTATATATAAAAAATAAAATGGTGTATAAGTATATTTTATTGTTCCAATTTAAAACAAATAAAAGATTTAAAAAAAATTAAACAGATATTATTTGACAATAAATGCTACTTTTAGATTCTTATTTTTGTTCTTTTACTCGAGAATATTGAAAGAAAATGTTTTATATACATTAGCAACAGCCAAAACTATTTTTCATATAAAACAATATAAAACAATTTTAGATTTCATAACTTTTATAGTCTTTTTGATATCAAAAAGCTTCTTCTTCTGCTTATCCCACTTAAATAGAGTCGTTGTTTTTAATGAGTCTCTTCCATTTCTTCCTGTCTTGGGCTATAACCACATTTGATATAAAGCATAAAGAAAATATTTATTTATTTTCTTCGACATGATTTATTCAGTTACAAATAACCATTTAGCCAACACGACAGGTATTTCTAATTAAACTGCTCATGAGTGTATATGAATAACAAAATCAATTTCGTCTTAGCCAGTAGTCATATTTCTTATATACGAATAACAAAATGGTTTGGGTATATATTTTTTCAATTAAAATTAAAGAAATTTAATTAAAAAAAATTAAATAGCACATACTGTTTGATAATAAATGGTATTTTCTTATTATTTTTTTTAACTGACGCTGTCGAAAGAAAATGCTAAATAAAATTATACTCTTCACAACGCTAATCAAAAATATTTTCTTATAAACGATAACTTTAGTATTTTGTTTTCATTTCATTTTCCTATAGTGACATCGCGCACAATTAATTACGAAAGAAACAATAACCACAACATAGTCTCGATAATCAAGTTTTCTTAAACATCACCGCTCCGAAGATGTTTAAGAAAAAAGTAATTGAATTTTGTATTTCTAGACAGAATTAAACTACCAAAGGCATTTTGAAGAATGATTTAGTTCCTGTAGAGATGTAATAAAAACAGTACAACTGGCTAAGTGTATTATCGAACTGTTTTAGTTAATTCCGAGGAAAAAATATTTGAAAATGAAGGATTAATTGTAGATTAATGAAAAGTAAAGATCTAAATGGCTGAGTGTGTAGAGTGATGGGAATTTCAATTAAATCTAGCAAAAGCTTTCATCGGTATTTAAGCAAAAACAAAGTACTATTTTTTTTTTTTTTGCTCGGATGGATATCTTCTATTTTGCATTTATATCACTCTTGATTAAGGTTGCTCTGTTTGGGTGTGGGAAGAAGTTTAGTCAGCTGCTACATGATCTTGCAACAGCTGGGCCTAGTAGATCGTTTCTTGGAAAAATTCATTAACTATCTATTTCTTTGTAGGGCTAACTCCTCGTTTGGAGCAATAGTTTTTTTTCCGTTTTTTAACCCATGTTTATTAAGCCGGCTTTTCGAAAAGATAATTAAAAGGAAATTACTGTAGCAATTATTCATTTCACTATCGAATGATGGTGTGAAGGTGTCTCAAAGAATGACAAGGTTTAGTTTGTAGAACAATATTTGTTTTAGAATGTGAAAATTTTTATGAAACAAGAAAGTTAACGACATAATTCGTGGAATTTAAGCCGTATGGCAATGTTATGGGGAGCGCATTGTTGAATAAATAAAGTTTAAATCTGCCGTTAGATGGCAGTCTGTTCGATTCCTTTATTTGTTTTTCTGCAAAGAACTTTTTTGCAAGAATCGACAAATGCATTTGTCGATGTGGTTGATGACTTCAAAATATGTTTTGTAGTCATTCAATTTTTTTTCAATACTTTTTGTAAAGAATCGACAAATGTATTTGTCGGTTCTTACAAAATGTTAGTTCTCCTGCAATTTCTACGTAAAATAGAAGCTAATATTATCGATGATGTTCTTTTAGCTTTGAAAGAATCGCTTTCGTTTTGAATCTGCAATTATGCTGTTGCATTTCACATCATCGAGAAAAAAATGGAATTTTTGTCTTCAGAGTTATTTTTCGTAGATAATCACAAAACACTGCTTTGGTAAATGCTACCGGGATGTGAGTGTTTGACTTCCAGTGATCAGGACAAATTACGTTTTAATGTGAAGTGAAACTGTAGGCTAAGTCGATGACTGAAAGAAGTTCTTAAAGTTTGATAAATATCTGGGAAGAAATTAACAACAACAACAAAAAAGAAACAGAGGAAAGGTCGATATGAAGAAAGGGTGGAAGACAAAACAACAAAACAGATACAGAATGGGTTGTAACAGGCGACAAGTATGACGCTTGTTAATTACGTATTTTCTTTTTTCTTTTCTTTTTTTTTTTTTTTTTTTTCGTTTCGCGTGAGTGAGAGGTATAAGTAAGTTACCGACAGGCGAACTCTGTCGCTTCAGCACAAGACTGACAGCCATAAAACCTTTATAAAGAAGAGATTAAAACTACTACTCGTACGTCCTTTCCAAGTAATCTTCATGGTCATTCTTTCACTTTTCTATCGAGGACAATCTGATATAAGTAAGTTATCAGAAATAAAAACAATGATGGAAACAATACACAGGTTTCGTAATAGTATTCCTGTATTGTGACGTCATTTTTAAAACGATTGAACTAATAAATCCATTGTTGGCCTTTACGGTAGAAAGATCATTTATTATCATTTGTTTTATGTATAGTTTCAAATCGTTTTTTTTTTCGAATTGTGGCACTAAAAAGTGCCCAATTAAAATGAAATTAAAGGATTAAATTATGTTCAGCAAGTGTACATGGTTTTTTTTTTTTTTTTTTAACATGAACATGGTACCATATAAACCAAAATTTTAAAGGATTGGCGACATTTTGATAAAAATAAAAACCAGCCAGATACCAAATTTCATTAAATTTTGTCAAGCTGTTGCAAGTTACGGTGTAGTTCGAAAATGCGTGTATTCATTTAGAGAAACACGCCAAAGTAGAAGTAAGAAGGAAGAAAGAGAAACAAAATAAGACTGTAAAGAGGAAAATTCAGACCGACAAAGTTAAAGAAATGCATTTATCGAAGGGAAAAAAAAAATGATTTAAGAAAGTGGACGGAGAACTAAGAATACAATAGCGACAAATGAAGCAACTAACGGAATGTAGAAAGATGAAGTAACCAGCTTATTAAGTGAAAATGAGCACAGTGAGGATGAAAATGCACAGCACAATATAATTGCGGTATCAGTTCAGTCCTCCGATAATGAGCGCAGGCCGGTAAAAGGATGACGTAATTATGCAGATAGGTTATATCAGCGGAGAATAAATGGAAAGATAGAAATGATAGACCAGAAAGTGCATTAAAGGGATGATCTGTTGGACCCCATACACAATTCAAACAGTAAACAGGAACACAAGCATTAAACTTGAAGGAGGAAAGTGCAAAGAGTGACACACTCGCAGAAAATAGTTCTATTCCGTTAGCTGTAACCAATAGGGGGGATTCGCTTTAGACAGGAAATATTCATCAAAGAAGAAAACATCTTGCCGTATCGGCAGTTTCCGTCCAGAAAAATGTCAGTAATCTTTCAGACATTCTTCCGGGCATGCATGGTAAATGTGAAGCGAACGGACCATTCTGGACATGAAGAGAAGCAGGCGCCACGTAAGGGATCTCCAGACTGTTAGATAACCCGTGGAGAAATCACTTTAGTAGTCTTTTTTGCGCTCTCTGCACCTTTCGTAGAGCATTAAGGTATTTATATACACAACAAGTTACATTACTTGTCCTGATTATGTGACAGAAAAGAGATTTATCAATACCTTGTGCTAAAACTTGAGTTTTTTCTTGGTTTTA
Source organism: Typopeltis vanoorti (assembly GCF_054136105.1). Classification (NCBI taxonomy): domain Eukaryota; kingdom Metazoa; phylum Arthropoda; class Arachnida; order Uropygi; family Thelyphonidae; genus Typopeltis; species Typopeltis vanoorti. The sequence continues at coordinate 57,812,483 of NC_143557.1, read as the reverse complement.
TTCGCTGACCATATATTAATAAATGAGATACACCAATTCTCGACAAGTTTCACTAGCTAGTCTGTCTGGCTTCTTCAGGACAAGTATGACGGTACAATAACGTTTACTAGTAAAAAAGGAGTAACACAATCAAATAAATTAAAATCAAAACTGACGCGTGACATCACAAGCGTGGAGCGTGGTGTCTCGGTCATTGTTCATTGAGCGCGTTGTATAGTTTTTAGCGAAATGAAATTCTGCTAAGCTGAGTGAATTTATTAGGCTTTTCCAGATGTCTTTCAGAATCATTCCTTGATTTCTGTTCAGATTTTCTCCAGAACGGAGTACAGCCGGGGGGTTCTTTGAAGTTTCTACATCGAATATTTTCTATATAAGGCATGGAGCTGTTATCCCAATCGATGGTGCGGTTAGAGATCGAGAAGTGATGGGTTAATCCTGAAGTATCTGTTCTGTTCTGTTGTGTTGTTGTTGTTCACGTCCCCCTAAAGGCTGAGGATAACTTGCTGTGGAAGTCCGTACGGATCGTTCCAACATCCAGCCCATTCACGGTGAAAGAGGCATAAGTTTACAGAGATGATGAAAATGCAGAACTTTCGGGGAACGCCCTGGAGCTTCAGTGTAGCCCTAACTACACGCATGCGGATTTGTTTTTTATCGAGAAAATCCACCGGCATGTTCGTTGAGCGCTCTGTCAGCCTTGCAACCGTGAAAATAATTGTCATACTTCGCCTAGAGAAGTTTATTCTATCATTAAAAAACTCAACAACAAAAAGGCCCCAGGTCCTGACGAGATTACTAACAAAAAGGCGCTCCCACATAAAGCAGTTATGCATCTGGTAGCCATTATAAACTCAATGCTCAGATTCAATTATTTTCCCACTCGCCGGAAACAAGCAGATATAATCCTCGTTCACAAGCCTGGGAAAGCACCTCAGTTCCCCCAAAATTATAGGCCCATCAGCCTCTAATTCCCTAGTCATGCTTGGGAAAAATTGCGGAAAAAATCATTCTCAATCGTCTGCAAGATGAGGCCAACAAAAACAGCCTTATACCGAAAGAGCAGTTCGGATTTCGTACTGGGCAGAGTACAACTCAGTAAGTCCACAGACTGATAGAGTTTATAACAACTGGTTTCAATTGGAGACAACATACAGGAGCTATCTTTCTTGATGTTGCAAAAGCTTTTAATAAGGTTTGGCACAAAGGCCTTATTTACAAATTAATTACAACCAACATTCCACTTTACCTTACTAAACTCATTGACTCTTATCTAAAAGACCGGAAATTCCAAGTTAAGCTGCGCGAACTCAGATCCTCTATGAAAAGCATCACTGCAGGTGTACCCCAAGGCTCGCTGCTATCTCCCGCTGCTTTTCAACATCTACGTTACAGACTTCCCAAGCACGGCATCAACCACAATGTCTTGCTACGCAGACAATATGGCAATTTTGAAAAGATCTCTCAGGCCGCACTTAGTTACGCAGCGATTACAAAACGCAGCAACAAACGTGGAAAAATGGTTTAAGAAATGATGGATAGATGTTAATGCTGATAAAAGCACCGCCATACCTTTTACAAGACGGAAAACATCCCACTGCGGAGAAGTTAAACTGTTCAATGCAGCTATTCCATGGCAATCCAAAATCAAATATCTCGGAATACAATTAGACAACCGCCTCGATTTTAACTCTCAGATCGTCTATGCATGCAATAAATCCAATTCCGCAATTGCCCAGCTCTTCTCTCTTCTCAACCGCAGAAGCCAAGTTAGCACTGAAAACAAGCTACGGATTTACAAATCAATCATCAGACCCCCCCCTCTAACATACCAATCACCGGCTTGGGATCACACTTCCCCCAGCAACATAAAAAATCTACAAGTGATTCAAAATAAGTGTCTCCGTATGATTTTTGATGCTCCGTGGTTTGTCAGGAATGCTCTCCTCCATCGAGATGCTAACATACCGGATATACCCACGTTTCTTCACGGGACTTCCTCTACATACTTCACTAAGGAGGCCCTCCACCCCAATCAACTCATTCAAGAGTCATCCAACTACGATGAGAACGACAGATGGAAACACAAGCGCCCGAAGGCAGCTCTGCTCATCAGTACAAGCGTTCCCACACGGCCCTAATTTGGGTGAGCCAGGTGCGCGATAATCTTTTATACATTTAGTTAACTGCTTAGCGATGAAGGGATAAAAATCCAGGGGATTGTCATCCATCTTGCCATAAACGTTAACAGTGAAATACGGATAACAAGTGTATTCTAAAGGTCTGAATATCTTCTTTATATATTTATAGGTGGGACATAAAGACAGGAAAGTCAATTTAAAAATAGATGGAGAAAATTAAAACACAGATAAAAAACGTAATGAGAAGGTGTAAAAAGGCAGCAGTGATTGTCCGAATGATCTTAATTTCTCTTTCTCTCACTGTGGCAGTCCTCTCTGTGTGATCCGATTATCTGAACAACCCCGTGGAATGCTAACATTAATTGCCTTTTCTATCGCGACTTCGTACAACTTAACAGCTGAGCCACATTACGAGTTGAAATACTTCTGTATGATTGCGGTTCCGTTTGAAACTACGATAATGGGAGATAGTGTTGGAAGTAAAGGTTTAATGCCCCTTTCATCTTCTCGGTTTAAGCTGTTAATGGGATAGCAGGACCACAATGTAACTGCACTTGCTACATGAAAGGTTACAGAAAGTTTCTAAAACTCAGCAGACTTCCTAAGTAAATTAGCCTTAGTAATGGCTGGCTTAAAGTAGGCAAAGGGATAGAAATTTCACTAGAGGTAATGTATTTTAACTCTCTATATCTATCTATCTATCTCTCTTTTGTGGTGTATGACCTTGGAAGAAAAACAAACGTCCCTAATTTAAAGATGTGCTCTGAATAATCCATTCACTCAAGTCATCTTGACCTTCCAGAATATTAGAAATTACTCACAAAATGAATTTTCAACGCTAATACATATAAGTTTAATAAATAATTATTAATTTGTTCAAGCACTGCAAATCGGTATTGATTATTACGTACAAATAACCAGTTTACCTTTAAGGTAGCGCTGTGGATTTTGCACATCATACTGCTCAATGTCGACTCCCACCACGAAATATTCTCCTTGCTCGAACAGGCCTTTCTTCTGCATGCTTACCATCAGTCCAAGATGTTCGTAGTAGAATCCCAGAACGACATAAACTTGAAATAGAAATACAGACATGGAAAAAATTCCACTAATGTCATATATAATATTATAATGAAATATTATAAAAATGTATATAATTATATATAATACATAAGTACGTATGTATAATATAATTATGTATAAATTTTGTTTGAGTTCAAGTCTGTCTTCTTTGGCTTTTTGAGCATAAACGTGGCGCGCTGAGATTCAGCAGAGAGAGAGAGAGAGAGAGAGGAAGATAAAAAAAAGATAGAGTGAAATAGTGATAGAGGAGAGAAAGGGGCCTCAGGTGACCGGTTTTAGCTGTTGATCCACCGGTACTTCTAAAACGGTCGGTGGACTTTTCACTCATTAAAGGAAAAGTCCCAAAACGGGGAAGAAAAATCCCCTAAAACCTAACAAGAGTAAACATAAAACTAATATTTAAAATACTATAAAAACCAGTAAAAGAAGTTTAAAACACCTGTAGAACCTAATAAACGGATAAAAACAAACAAACAAGAACATGTGAAAAGAGTTTGAACACCTAACCGGAAGATCCCGCCCTAAAAGGGCTCAGGACGGCATTGATGTCAGCCTTATCAGTCTGGGTGTGTTCAGGCCAAATCCCTACATTGGACTGCAATGAAATTATTTATAAATGAAAAAACTAATAAAATCTGAGTTTAAAAGGTCATAAAAATAATGATTTTACAAATATATGAATTCTCCCCTGCGTAATCTGACATATGGTTGGTGGTCTACACCTCCTCAGGAACCGCTCTTCTCCCCCAAGACGTATCTTTCCTGCTCCAGGAATAGAGGGAGAATAGGCGAATAAGCAGCTCCTAATTCTATGGGAGCAAATATTTTTTTTGTATTGGTGTGCGAAGTTTTTTGAAAAGATTTAAGTTCTTTTTAGCATGCATTAACTCAATAGTTAGATATAGTAAATGTGATATTTGTTTAATCTGTGTAGCATTGGGTAAACAGAGAAATCAATATCATCCTGCTAATATTCGGTGGACGCCTTAGGTTATATAATGAACATATTGGATGTCAGCATGTTTACACATCCAGCTGATCAGCAGGGAGAGGTTCACTGCACAGCGTTACTAATCAATTTACTGACTCTTACATTCTATATAACAAAAAATATAATATATTTTAAGTAACAAATAAAAACTGTTAATAATTTATCTAACAATCTTTAAACAAGAATTTTTTCAAATAATGCATTATAAAGAAATAAATCTTTTTATTTTATTAATAATATTTGTATTTCACAAAACTCAATGGTGTATGTGTTGATTTTTGGTAGAGGCTGAATCAATCGACCGTGAGATGCGGTGATTGATTCATTCAACCCAATACCCTTGGTGGGTAATGGATGGCAATGCTGTAGCCAATAAAGTTCTAACTGAGGTTCGGCTATTGCTGTTACCCTCCTGCCATGATCAGAGCTTTAATTGCTCAATAACACCTTATCCCACACTGTCCTCTACAGATAACGGGGAAGATGAAAAGCATTCTTGCTTCGCCCCTTTAAGCCAGTCCTTATAAGAATATATAAGGATGTGTTGATTTTTTTTTAATTGTTGATTCTGGTCAGCATTCATTTCAACGAAATATTATATAATTCATATATTTGTCTGGGGAATGTTTAATTATTGAATTAATTTGAATAAATGTGGCCTATTCTTCACGCTATTCTCCTATCGAAACGATTGAGGAGAATAGCGTGGAAGATAAAGCTGAACACTTGAGGGGCGTTCTTTTAAATGCGTTTGGTGACCTCAGGATTTTAGTGTATTAAATGTGTAAAAGGTAGGGTAGATATTTTGCGAACTTGCTGAATGTCAATGCTGGAACGCCAATATCGGAGGATTATACTCCTTATCAAACTGTTGAACCATTTATTCAAGAGCCGACATTTAGTGAGATTACTCGTGCTATCCGCATGCTGAAAAATAATAAGGCTCCAGGAGTGGACTGCATACCGGCGGAGCTCCTGAAGAATGGTGGGGACGTCCTGCTGGAGCAGCTGCACCGACTCATCTTGATGATCTGGCGAGAAGAACAGCTGCCGGACGAGTGGAAGGAGTCGCTGATCACCCCAGTATATAAGAAAGGAGATAACACTCAATGCAGCAACTGTAGGGGCATCTCACTGCTGTCGACTGGCTACAAGGTGCTGTCTAACATCATGCTAATGCGCCTCACACCACAGAAGAGTGCCTTGGTGACTACCAGACGGGCTTCAGGAGGAACCGTTCTACAATAGACCAACTCTTCACGCTGCGCCAAGTTTTTGAAAAGTGCTGGGAATATAACCGGGAAGTTCATAATAATTTCATAGACTTTTCTAAAGCCTATGACTCAATGATACGCCCAAAAATATGGCAGGTGTTAGAAGGGCTGGGAATTCCTCGAAAACCCCGAGAAATGGTGCAGTTGTGCGTAGCTGGTTCGAGAGCAAGAGTGAAAGCAGATGGTGACCTTTCGGACCCGTTTCAAGTACAGACCGGTGTGAAGCAGGGTGATGGGCTTCCTCCGATTCTCTTCAATCTAGTGTTGGAAAAAGTAATTAGAAACACACAGCAAGTGGCAAGTGGAGTGGACATGGGGGTGCAAGTTAGGATTCTTGGTTTCGCTGACGACCTGATCATTATGGCGCATCAACGGGACGACGCGGTGGCATTGGTTACTACTATTGAAGAGATGGCCTGAAAATAAATGCCGAGAAGAAAAAATACCTTTTTATGAGTCGCCATGCTGCTCAAGATCCAGAGGGAGCTGCACAGTTTGAGAGGGTGAAGGTATTTAGGTACTTGGGTTCTTTCGTGACTGAAGACAACAAAGTTGAGGCGGATGTCCAGAGTCGGGTAAATGCTGCGAATGTGGCCTATTATCAGGTGCGTTTCCGTTTCGCCTCGCGCTTGCTGTCTTAGACTACAAAGGTGGGACTATACAAGACTTTGATCAGGCCTGTTCTCCTCTACAGTGCTGAAGCGTGGACTCTCACGGTGAGACAAGCCCACCACCTGAGAGTATTCGAGAACAAGATGCTACGACGTATCTATGGAGGGGTCTGGAGGAGGCGGTCCAATGCCGCCATACACGCTTTATACAACTCGGCAGAAGTCTTGATGGAACTGCGAGCCCGGAGTCTTCAGTGGCTGGGGCACCTGTACTGTATGGACCCCAACAGGACTGTGACACAAGTGTGGGAGGCCCGACCTCGATCAGGGAGGTCGTCAGGGAGACCGAGAAAGAGATGGGCGGATCAGGAGAAGGAAGACTTGCAGGCTGTTGGGCTGGAGACCAGAACGTGGCGGATAGTTGCAGAGGACCGTGCCCAGTGGCGACATGTGGTGCTTGAAGCCAAAAGTCCCCCCGGGCTGATAGCGCCTGGCTAATGTAATGTAATAATGTAAATGTGTAAAATATATGAAACAAAAAAGCAAAATACAGAAAAAAGTATATTTTAAAAGACCTGAGGTGCGTTTCGAATTTTATATATAAACATTATTGTTAAGTAATTATATGTTACTAAAGGCCGAGATCGTCACTCATATTTCGGTAACTTATGATAAAGTTCAGATCAAACGCAAGGCCTCCTTTTACTTCAGGCAGTTCAGTTGACAGCTTGTTTTATCAAACAAGACAAAGAAACCTAAAAAATAGATTGTGTTTTGACACGACCGTTTCGTAGTTAATGGAGGAATTACTCGTCTGTAGCAGAAACCCTCTGGGAATGGAAGGATTTTTAGAAGAATATTGTCTTGACCATCTGCTTTTATTGTCTGAGACATTTAATACTTTGGCCGCCCATAAATATGTCTTTCTGATCGATCAGCACGGAATAGAGGAACCAACAGGAAATATCCGATTCTGCAATGTTTGGCTTTATGGAGAAAGTTTTGTCCCATGAGACAAAATAATATCTTTATTAATACTATGCGTACTTCTCATGTGTGTGTTTTTAAAATAGCATTGTCACTTGTAAAGAACGATTTCTTTTTATCTTAACAGACAGAAATATTTAAAGGCATTTTAAAAACAAGGAAGAGATGGATTCTTAATTCTTTTCGACTTTAAAGTCCACTAATATAAACTGATTAAAATCAATCGAACGCTGACTGCAGATTTCTTTATAAATTTTACTATTAAATTATCCTGAATCTTAAAACTAATTCCCGCTGATGCTATGCGATGAGCAGATCGATATATGACAACTTCCATTCAGCCTGAGCATTCTAAGCAGCTGACAGTAACACGGTAAGCAAGACGTACGTCATTCTTGATCAAGAAAAACATTCGGACAGGAGGGGTAGCTGGAAAGGCTGTTATTTGTCTTATATAAGAACAAGGCGATCTAATATGGAGACAGCATGCCGAATAAAATAAGAATTAACGCATGTTGCACAACCCTAAAGGGTCCGTTGTTCAACATGTAAATTTCCAGTAATTTTTCTGGTCAATTCACATAGTTTTCTATCTCGTTAACAAACCCAACTTAATAATGAAGTTTAATACGATTATGCAATAGTTTGGCTCTCTGTGCTATCAATTAAACTACCTGTGTAGAATCACTGATTTGATGCTATCGATTTTATTAATTGATTTGACTCGGCCGGAATATATTTTGGTGATGGAGACTACCAGCATCTCAGTCATAGAATGTATTTCACCTATCAGGTGAGAGCAAGTTTGGTTTGGACTGTCTGAAACGAAATCTGATTCTACAAGTGAGACAAAAAGGAGAAATGTATCAATCTCATGAAAGATGTATTAACATTAACATTACGGTATTCTGCATCTTTAATTCTTCATCTGGACCTTCAATAAAATGACAGAAAATAAAGCCACATAATATACAAAGATCAGTTATTAATTTTGTAATATTACATATCTTCACTGTCCTCATACGTTTAAATATTTGAAGAATGAAACATTATTATTACATTTTTATAAATTAGTAGAGGATTAATTTCATCATTAATAAAGGGAGTCACTAAACACCAGTTTAAATTATTTATATTTAGTAAAGTATATGATGGAAACAAACGGATGAACTGTAAAATTTTAATTCTGTGATGAAAGTAAATTAAACTTTCGATGAACGTGTATACGAAAGTTAGATTCAACGAACATTATACGTGTTTCCTAAATTGATCACTCTTTCCTAAGGATCTAATTTTACTTTCTCTCGATTTAGTCATTTCACAATTTTAACCATCTTACGATGCTTTTTTTTTTATTATGCTGAAAAATCCTATTAACCCAGGAACTCAATTAACTGCGCTGAGGTGTGGGTCGTGTAATTTTGTTTTATTTATTTATTTATTTTAAGCACGCTGTTAGTCATTTTTAATAACGTAAACGGTATCTATTTACTTCACTTTTTTTGCTATCCTCGTTATAAATCGTTTCTGCATATAAGATTTCCTACAACAATCCATCTTAATGAACTTTTTATTACAAACCAGATATTCGCATACTTAGATAAGAATATCTAAGAAAGTTTAAGATATATCCATGCAGAAATGAAAATCACGATCAAATGAAGTGCATAACCAGTATCGGAGAAATTTAAAATAATTTTTTAACACACCCTTAAAAGACTTTCCACTTACTTCGAGCGTTCGCATAGGATTCCTCCACTAAAGTGTCAAAAGGATTTTCTCCGTATCCATGATGGTAAGTCTCAGTCCAGCATCCGGAGTATCTGACTTCGATTCCATTCTCTTGCATTGTTTTATTGATTATCTTCGCTACTCCCAGGAAGTCCCGGTCTGTGGTGTCAGAGTACAGCAACGCTATCTTGTGCCACTTGAACGTCAGTAGTAGAGAGGTCACAGATTTTGAGATCTGGGTGTCGGGTGGTCGCGTTCTGGCAAAGGTTGGGAACAAGTTCTTGTCGGAAGTTTCGTAATGGGCGCAAAACTAAAAAAAGAAAGAGGTACGGAGATAATTATACATGTATGGAACACCCACACACAATTGAAAGGTTTACGTATTAGTTAACATTGATATTATAACAAATTATAATGTGAACAAATTATTCAACCACAATATAATAAAACGCCCTAAAACAAAACTATTTCGATTACGAAACTTTACTAAGTTCATCATCCATTGTAATTGGTTTTCTAATTATGAACAGTTAAATTTTTTCAGTTTGATCTCTTGATTTATTTGCTGGTGTTATAACACTCTGATGGTTGCCACATATTACAATTCCGATGATGATATCTTACTTTGCCTCATACATCAAATTCTGTTGTCTCTGTATATTGAAAGACAAGTTGAGACTGAAGTAACGTAATCTCTTTAATTTTACGAAGTTTATATACTTCACAAATATATATTTTATTTATATAAAAAATAATAATATAAAATATAGTTTATTAAAAATTTTCTAATATTTTAAATAATTTAGAAAATTTTCTAAATTTTTAAAACTAATTCTAATACACCTTAAAATATTTAATATCATTATAATATAATTATGTTATTCTCCAAATCATTTGTTGTCTGAGATGCTATATCTCTTATCTCTTACTGGAAACTGGAAAATGCCTCCAAGCTTCCCCAAAATTTATAGCAAGGATTTACAGCTGCTATGCGAAGGAAGGAAAAGGGCCAAATGGGACTGGGACGCGTGGGCCCAGTTCAAAACAGAGGCAAAAGAGCGCTTCCAAAACATCTCCAGAGAAAGAGCTCACGCGCAAAGGAAAAAAATGAGAGAGCTGTATCGAGAGCTAGGGTGGTACCGGGCTAACCAGAGAAACAGTATTCCTAGCGATTCGCTTATTAAAGCCGTGGAAATCGAACTCGAGGCATTTCGACGAAAAAAAGTCGCCGAGCTCGATTTTCTCACCAGAGTGTTTCTCCGGCAGGCGGAAACACCTTCGGCCGCTTTTTATAACCGGCAGCACAAGACGAGAAAGCTGTTCAGCAAATTCATGCTAACGGGCAAACACTCACAACCACGGAAGACATCCTGCAGCAATTTTCCCAGCATTACACGAGAACCTATTCCGACGAAGCTGAGGAGACAGGCGACTTCGGAGTGTGGAATATTGACAACATGCCTGAACACCTCAGAACTCTTCAAAAGAGACCAATCACTTCGGAAGAGATTACTCGAGTCTATAAACAGTTTAAGCTACGGAAAACCCCTGGCCTGGATGGGCTAGGCGTTGAGCTCTATCGCTCAGCCTGGAACTTCATCTTGCCTATCCTGGTCTCACTATTCAACGGATTCCTATTCACTGGTGACGTACCTGCTGACTTCGTTAGCGGGTACACAATTTTCATCCCCAAGAAAGGGAGAGACCTGAATAGCATGGGTGGCTGGAGGCCCATTTCTTTGACTAACACAGACTACAAATTATTCGCAAGAGTGATTTGTAACCGTCTGAAGTTGGGCACTGGGAGTGTGCTAACCAGCACTCAAGTATACGGAGTTCCGGGAAGATCGATGGCGCTCAACCTCTTCCTGATAAGATACCTTCTTCGCTTTGTGACGAACAAGGAACTCCCACTTGCACTCGTATCGGTAGACTTAGCTAAAGCGTTCGATAGTGCAAAGCACAACTTCCTGCACTATATCCTAGAGAAAGTCGGAGTGGCGGCCTGCATAAGGGAAGCAATCAAAAGCATGTACGGTAAAACAACAACGCACATTGCGATTAATGGGCTTCTTTCAGAACCCATTCCCATACGCAGAGGGGTTCGGCAAGGCTGCCCCCTTAGCCCCCTTCTTTTCTCTTTAGTACTAGAGCCTCTTCTAAAAAATTGATGAGACGCGCGCAGTAAGAGGAATACCGCTACCCTTAGGCTCCAAACAGAGCAAAACTGTCGCATATGCTGATGATATTGTCGGAACCCTTAGGGATTCCGAATCGATTTACATCTTCTTCGGCATACTGCGAGAGTTCAGCGTGCTCAGTGGTCTTCACACCAACCCAGAAAAAACAAGAATCAAAATTTATGGGAAATTCGGCCATGCCAGTCTTCCGTATGGTCTGAAACCCACAACCGGCCCATTAACAATACTAGGAATTCCCTTCCTAGAGACCCCAGTGTTGCAAACACAACACTTAATAGAAATGTGTAGCGAAAAACTCAAACCCTTCAGTCCCAACTACCTATCATTCGAAGGTAGAGCAACAGTTATCAAAACAGTCCTAAAACCGATGTTACTGCACACCATTAACCTCACAAACATCACAGACACACAAGACAACGCCATTCACAAACATATCACTAATTTTTTCTGGAACAACAGGAAACAAGAGGTGCGCAGGACCTTTCTCCATCTTCCCCCCACACAAGCGGGATTCTCCCTGCCAATCCTCAAATACTGCCACCTAACCAACACTGCTCAGACCATACGGAAAGCACTGGCATCAAATCACCCTTCCGGAAATCTGATTAAATACTTCTTAGGATTTTTCCTACCCTACTTCGGGCCATGTGCGGAGACGGTGCCTGAGTGGTACTACACAATATGCAAACTTTTCAAAAAATTGGCAACGGATGGAGTTCGAGTGCTTCAGCTCAGCCCAAACAAGCTGTACTGGAAAATTTTTGACCACTTTGACTGGGAAAAGCCCGATCTGGGCACAAACGAAGAGGTGCTGTTCACCAACATAAAAAACAGCTGGGGGCAACCATTTCACAGGGACTTAGCCTGGAGAATCGCCTATGGCAGACTCCCGGTGAAACTGGTAAAATCAGCCTACGACCCGCGACCATGCAACCCCTTCTGCGACGTCTGCGGTGCGATAGAAACCGTAGGGTATCTCTTCTTTCACTGCCCGCCAGCACAGCGTGTTTGGCTCAGACTTGCTGACTGGTGCTTGCGATCAAAGCGCTCACATTCGCCGAAGTAGTCCTGCTACAGTTTCCTCCCCCAGTAACCAAAAACAAGAAACATCTGATTTTCCTAATAAATGTGATTAAACACCACATTTGGAAAATCAGGAAAAAACACCTTCTTAACGAGGAGGATCGCATCTATCTCCGTGTTAAGAACTGTCTCTCAGCCTACCTCCGCCGCTTCCTGGAGCAGGAAAGGTACTTACGGGGAGAAGAGCGGTTCCTGAGGAGATGGTGCGATCCACCAACCATCTGCCAGATCATACAGGGGGGAATCCGGTTGTGACTGCTCCTATAACACCTTCAAGTTGTAGGTGTTGACGCTATCTCGATCTTCCTTCCTGATCAGCGTTTACCCCACAGGTCTCCTCAGCCTATCTTACTCCACAGGCCAATGATGAGATACGTTGAACTCACAAATTATTATTACTTTGATTGTTTACTCGAATCCTATGAGGCTCTCTTTAGCACATTTAGCACATTTTTTCCTGATGTCTAGTCTTTTCGCAGTTGAAAGTTTTTCTGTCCCCAGGTTGGGGTTGACCTGAACAAACCCGGACTGCGAAGGCCAACATCGAGGTGGTCCCAAGCCCTTTTCACGGCGGGGTCTTCTAGGCCAGGTCATCTCCCTTCTTTTCCTGGTTATACTGTTCTGGGTTTGCTCGGCAAACTCATTCCTCTATAGAATTGTCTTCCACATAGTCTTTAGATTTATTTACACTTGTTAAATTTGCTTAGTCTCTCCTTTTTTTTCCTTTTCAGGATTTTTCCTTTTAAAAGTGAAAAATCAACGACCGTTTTAGAAGCACCCCTGGGGGGTCAACAGCTAAAACAGGTCAGCTGAGGCCTCATTCATCTACTCTACTCTACTACTATGCACTCTATCTTTATTTCCTCTCCTACTACCTGCTGAACCTCAGCCTATCTTACTCCACAGGCCAATGATGAGATACGTTGAACTCACAAATTATTATTACTTTGATTGTTTACTCGAATCCTATGAGGCTCTCTTTAGCACATTTATTTAGTTTGAATTAATTAGCAGATGCTGCACGATGGGTATCTTGTAAACATCTGGCTTCTTAATTGAAATATATATGAGAATCCGGATTTTTGTATATATATATATATTCTTCCTTATTATAGGTAATGATGATTTCCATGGTGAGTATAGGATGAACACTATTTAACATTATTTTGTGCGTATAAATACACTGCAGATACATTTGTAATTATAGAAGCTTTGCACAAAATTTGATTCATTTGTTTTTATCGGATGATTTAATTCTGCACTTCGTAAAATTTTCGCAAAGGTCACGGAAATCAGAATGCAACAGAATTTTTAAACATTTGCATATTCGATTATTACGTTTTCTCCAAACGCTCTTTGTTAAGTCTTACCAGAGAATGACGCAATAAAGAAATTATTGACAAAAATCCACTTCTGGTAAAATAGTTAACTATTTCCTTTATAAATGTTTCCAATAATGGATGTGTTACGTAATATTCCCGAATATTATTGGAAACATTTATATGGTTGCGGAAGTATATTATCTTCATAGTGTTTATCTGTGATATGTTCACATTTAATTCTCTTTTTTTTTCCAGTATTAGATAAGAATCAATGCATTATAAAAATAACAATCAGCAACAACGTATATAGTTGGACAATTATTTTTAAAAATGGTTATTTAATTGATTTATTTGGCTACGAGATATAGCGGATCTAAGCTAATTTTCATTACACACCCTTTCTATGACCTGTTCCTGTGTTGCTTGTTTATCATGTTTCTTGATGATCGCACTTCTTCTAGAGCAGCTGGAAGTTATTAGTAAGTTATTAACCGAAATATTTGGATATTTCGGCTAATAACTTACCCAAAATATCCAAAACAGAAGAAAAAAAAATCTTTCATTTAAAAAATTTATTTATTTTATTTATTTAAAGAAAACTTTTTTTGCAAAATTTACCAAAAAAAAATCTTATCACGACAATTTCTACGCTCGAACTGATACTTTTTTTTTTGAAATACCCGAATTCATTTTTTTCCGTTCGGGAAACAATTTGTTTAAATTTTTGCTAGTCGTTAATTTTTCAACCGAATATACACCGACAATTTACGTGTAACTTTTTTTTTTTTAAATTTCGTATAACTTCGAGTTTTTTGTCAATGAATACAGATCGAGAAATTTAGTTTTTATTTCGTTTATTGCTCGTTAGTTCATTTTAACCGTGTTTTTACCGACTTTTTTAAGTGTTCTTATTTCGTGCGACATGAATTTTTTTTTGTTGATAAAAAAGTTTATTCGGATATAACTTTTTTATTTCGTTTTGAATTCTTTTAAATTTTTTTCTTCGTTAGTCCATTTTAACCGACCTTTTACACTCAGAAAGACGTAACTTGGATTACGGTTACTTTTTGCTATTCGGGAATATATTTTGAACACAATTTTAATTAGTGCATTTGAAATCTATCAACACCCCGTGTCTGTTTTTTTTTTTTTTTTGTGGATTCTTATTGAAAAATTAGTCCATTTGGCGGGCTGGATAAAATCATATCGCGGGCCGTAGTTTGGAGACCCTCTGTTCCAGAGGACACTAACTTAAAAAAATTAGGTCCTGTTCACCAATTACTTGAACGAGACTCAAAACAAATTTTTTTAAAATTTAATTTAATTATATATATATATATATATATGTATATATAGTAAATTTAGTAAATCTGAATTAAATTGGAATTAATTAATTTAATATTAAATTTTAAAATTAAAATTTTATTAAGTAAGTAAAAAAATTAATAATAAATGAAAATATAATTTACAATAAAACAATTTAAATTAAAATAAGATATGCACATAAATAAGAATGTTATGGTGGAATAAGAAGTGATAAGATAAAATGAAATAAGGTAAAATAGACGAAAATAAAAGAAGGAGATAAAAGATTTCATGCAAAGTGAATTTTATTTTTGAAAAAATAGATGTTTTTAAGTATACTTACTTTGGTGGGAAAAAGAGTACAGGATAAAATAAACACCATACTTTTTTTTAATTAAAAATAAATAAAATAAAATAGAATATAATTAATGAATATTGGAGGTGTAGGATCAGAGTTCGTTGATGACGGTTGTGGATTTTCTTCTCGGTAGAACGTCTTAATCAAATATGAGAAATTTTGGTTTTGTAGTGTAGCAGCTAGATTAACTAGCAGAGACGTGATTAAAGTTATTAAATTACGGATTATACTGTATTTAAGAACAGCAGCAAAGGTAAGTGGATTGTAATTGCAACGAGGGCGATTCGTTAGGCCTAACAGCCGTTAGAATCGCCATTGTTAGCACACATCTATTTCAGATCCATATATTTGCAGGAATTACTTGCGTTTATACGCAAATCGTTAATGATGAATGTGTTAGATTTGGGCACCCTCACAGATTCTCTGGATGAAGAGCCAGCGCTTATTCTTGTAAATAAACTTCAACGGAAGTTTAAGCTCAAATGGCCATCAAACATGATAGATCCTGACATCATTATAGACTCTCTCTAGATAAAGGCCTGCCATTCAGCTTCATAAAGAAACTCCTTAAGAAGTTCGAGCTTGAATGGTCCGGCTTCCTAAATTTTTACTCTTTACCCGAGACTGATGAAGATCAAAATGAAGACGCTCCTCAAATGGAGGAAATATTAAATCTACTAATCTCGGAATCTACTCATTCAGATCAAGGAGAGATGCACGCGCGCAAAAAACGCAAAACTCTCGCCTCGGAGTCAGCAAACGAAAATGACATGGATGAAGATGCCCCAACACAGATTCCTCTGCCTCCACCAATGAAAAGGTCATTCTTAGGAAAAAGCAGAGATGGACAGTCTTAAGAACCACCATGGCCAACCTGCAGATAAATTACTCCACTGCCAAGAACACAGAGGTGGGCATCAAAATTCAGCCCGCTGCAGTGGCTGACCTATAGAAATTTAACCAAGGAGTTGAATGTAAGAGGTATACAATACCATACCTTCACGCTTACCTCGGAGAAAAATTTAAAAGTGGTACTCCGAGGAGTATCTGAAGACATTGAAATAGCTGCTGACCTCAACATGCAAGATCTGCCTCCCATAAAGGTCAGCAGAATATACAGATCAAACAAGACCCCTATGCCTTTGGTATTGGTGGAAATACACAATATCTATAAAACTATTTATAACTTGAAGACAATCTGTGGGCTTAAGGTCTCACCGGAGCCACTTAGGAAGAGGGCCTCTTCTGGGTAGTGCCATAGGTGCCAAAAATTTGGTCATGCCCAGAAGTTGTGCAAAGCTCAATACAGATGTTAAAAATGTGGTGATACCCACCCCACACATACCTGCTCCAAGCCAAAACCCACCCCGACTAAATTCGCTAATTGTGGTGGCCCCCCACCCTGCAAATTACAGAGGGTGCATTTGCCCAAAAAACAGGCAAACTGATTTAATCAGTCAATCTATCTCACTATAAGAAACGAGAGCCCCAGAAGCTCAAGTTTATCAGGCTCCTATTAGTTTGAACAAGATGACAGGTGTTCACCCACCATCAACTGAGCTCCCCCAAGAAAATAAATCTTCAACACCAAACAAGAACATATGCTGACGTGGCCCTCCCCAAAAAAGCAGTCCATGACCAGAATATGCCAAATCCACATTCAAATATAACAGCCATCATCACATGTTACAGGATTTCAGTACCGTAAATCCATCACTAAGCACTACAAAAGGTTTCTTGCAGCAAACACAGTCCATTTTATCTGCACTCTAAAATGCATAGGAAAAAAATTACCCCAGATTCTCTAATGATTATTGCATGGAATGCCAACGGCCTTAAAAATAAAATACTAGAAGTGCAGGAATTCAATGACAGATATAATCCCGATATATTATTAATTAATGAAACTCACCTGAGACCTACTGACAATCCTAAATTCAAAGGATATCAACTTTACAGGAATGATAGGCTGGATTACAGAGGTGGTGGTACAGCCATCCTCATCAAAAATCACATCAACCATCATGCTGTAGCCATTCCTACAACCACTAATCTCGCAGTCATAGGTATCAATGTCATCACAAACTCTGTCGGAAACATAAAAATCTATGCTGCTTATAACCCACCATCAAAAACATTGCTGACCACAGATCTGGATACTATCCTCGGCATTAAACTACCGCTTATTATCGCCGGAGATTTAAACGCAAAACAACACGCCTGGAGCAGTAGGTCTATAAATAGGAATGGCCACATCCTCTTTAACTACACAAGCTCAAATTGCGCAACTGTGGCTGGACCCTCAGTGCCAACTCACCACCGTCCCACTGGCTCATCCGACGTCTTGGATATAGCTGTCCTTCAGAATGTCAATCTACAGTACACCCTGGAATCATTGAATGAATTATCATCAGACCACAATCCTATTCTGCTCCAACTGGGTTATCAGAGGGGACTTCCCCCTTCGCCTCACACCTTAATTCCCTGGGGAAAACTATCCAAAATGCTTCCAAACTACATTGATCCCGTCCCTCATATTAATTCTAAGGAAGAAATTGATTCTGCAGTCAATAAACTTACTGATCAAATAAACACAGCCATAGCATCTATCACCTTAAATTCAATTGCTTTAAAGTCTAAACGACTACCAGATGACATAATGAACTTAATCAGGGAAAACAATAAAGCAAGAAAAAGATACCACAACACCAGAGCACCCCAAGACAAAAATTATCTCAACAAAATGAACAGTGCGGTGAGAGATGCACTTAAAGTCCACAGAAACAACTATGGGAAGACAAATTAGCCTCCGTATCACCTGGTGATCAAACTGTCTGGAAATTCCTGAGAAACATCAAAACAAAAATAAATATCTTCCTCCTCTCAAATCTGACCTGAACATTGTTTACACAGATGCAGAAAAAGCCGAAACTATAGCTAAAAATTTAGAAAAACAGTATAGTCCTTCATACAATAATCTAAATTTCAATCATATTTACAAAGTCCACCACCACGTCAGACACGTGTTAAAACGGCCTGATACCAGTACCAGCCAACTCACACCTACTTCCCCAGCTGAAATTTATGACATTATAAAGAACTTAAAGAATAAAAAAGCTCCAGGGCCTGACGGCATATCTAACAAAGTTATTAAACTGCTACCCCGAAAGGCCATCGTACATCTTACAACAATAATAAATGCTAGGTTCAGCTTTAAGTACTTCCCCTCTGCATGGAAGTTGGAAGAAGTAGTTCCTATATACAAGCCTGGCAAGGATCCTCAGCAGCCTTAAAGTTATGGTCCCAATAGTCTGATTTCTAATTTGGGCAAAATTGCAGTAAAAGCTACCCTTTCCAGAATTCAACGTTTAGTAAAAAAAATTAAAAATCCTTCCTTCAGAACAGTTTGGTTTTCGCCAATTTTACAGTACTTCCCAACAAATTCATAGACTAATCGAATTCATTACCACAAGTTACAATTGGCACCAATACACCGGAGCAGTTTTTCTTGACTTACAAAAGGCGTTCGACAAATTATGGCACTTTGGACTACTATACAAGTTGATTTTAGCTGGCATTCCATTAGATCTAGTCCAAATTATAAAGTCATTTCTTAGTGACAGACAAATGCAAGTCAAACTAAATGATATATTATCTACCTAACGACGAATCTTGGCAGGAGTGCCTCAAGGGTTCCTATTGGCACCGATACTTTTCTCGATTTACATGGCGGACATTCCGCACAATCCAATGTCATCTATCATTGCCCTATACGCAGACGACACAGCTATACTAACCAGATCTATTAAATCGCACCTTGTCACCAAGAAACTGCAAGAAAACCTGCAGAGATTAGAGCACTGGTTCTCGGAATGGAGATTGCAAGTAAACCCTCAGAAGAGTATCGCCATGCTCTTCACTAAAAACTCAATAGCTCCCAAAGATGACATCTTCCTATTTAATACCAAGATTCCCTGGAAAGCAGAAGGCAAATATCTGGGTGTACTGCTGGACAGAAAACTAACCTTCAGTCCACATATAAAAGCCTCATGTTCAAAAGCATCAAGAGTCATTGCACAGCTTTACCCTCTTATCAATAGGAATAGCAAGCTGGATACCAAAATAAAACTGCTCCTTTATCAGTTGATGATTCGACCCATTATTACTTATGCGTCCCCAGCCTGGAGCCACCTCTCAAATACAGATATCCTCAAACTACAGAGAGTGCAAAACAAATGTCTCCGCATGATCTTCAACGCACCATGGTATATTAGAAATGTCCAACTCCACCGGGATACAAATATCCCCTACATCTACTCTTTCCTGCAGTCTTCAGCAGTAAAGTTCTTCTCAGCATCCTCTTCACATCCAAATGAATTAGTGCAACAAGCAGCAAATTATGATGAAACAGACTCTTCTCAAAATACAGGAGACCCAAGACCATCCTACTTCCAAATGAAGATCTTCAAATCGCACCCACTGAGACAGAGCACTTAGCTCATAAACGTTTCCTCACACAGCAACCTTATCAGATAGCAGGGATTATAAAAGCATTTTGCTTCACCCTTATAGTCAGAAACGTCTTGCGTAATGAAGATTGCGGGTTTAGGTTCTTGATCCATCCAGGGTAACGGAGACAATGCTGTAGCCAATGAAATTTTAACTGAGGCTCGGATATTGCCGTTACCCAGCCATGAGCAAAGCTTATAGCTAAATAACACCCCATCCACACATTTTTTTCAATCAGATGAAGGGATAAAGAGTCAAGAACTCAGTCCATTTCCCAAAAAAAATAAATAAATAAAATAAGAATTAATGAAATTCTTGGTTTTCTTATTTGTGTAGTTCTGCCGTGCACAGTCTGTGTCCCTTTAAGACAAATCTCGCAATCAACACGTGATAATTCCAATGAGAAAACGAATGAGATTTGTTAGTTAGCATTTTTTTCTTGTAACGTCAGTACGTTGATTAGTGTATAATTCTTTTTTAACGTTTTCGGTACATTTCTAACATCATTAAAAGTCAACAAACCACGATACCTTATCACGGCTAGTCCCATAAGACCGATCACACTTTTGTATCGGGTAAAAACTGCTTTGGTATTCATACCACAACCAACCAATCAACTACCTTCAAATCCCTCTGTGTACTCGCGAACGCAACATACCTTGAGAAAAGCGTTATTGTTAATTACAAGAGAACGTAATCGATAATTTGCTTATTTTATCTTGAATCACTTTCTACATGGTGAAAAGTGGTAGCCTAATGAAAATTCCTACAATATTACGTGAATAGCATTTTATGTTTAATAATTACCAGACGATATCTGGCTTGGGAGGAGGATGGGTGGGATTCAGCTTATGAAATTAACATCGCGACTTGAATACTGAAGCCTTCTCGAAACAGAGAGACCTACTTTGTTATTAATACACACTTCCAAGCTCACTGTTCATGATGGAGAGTTATTAGCCTATGAAAATAGGTTTTATATATAAGACAGAGATTTTTATATACCTTTGAGAAGGCGATGCAATATATTTACTGCCCTTGACAGTGTTCTCTCTCTCTCTCTCTCTCTCTCTCTCTCTCTCACACACACACACACACACACACACACACACACACACACACACACACACACACACACACACACAAATGATGAATTTTATAAAGGTGGATGGTTTAATTATTTAAATGGGAGATTTGCAAACTCTGCGACGTAAGGTTCCAAATAATTTTTATTATTGGTCCGCAGACTGAATCATATTTGGACTGCATGTAATTAGTTGCAAGAAAATTCCTTCAACCTACAAATTTTGGGTAATAACAACAAAAAGAATCATCAAAATCTTCTGAAAAAAGAGCTGCTTAAATATCAAAATTTAGTATGTCAGATGCCACTCAAAACACATTCTCCTGTGGACTTCTTCCCTTGTGTGCTATGAACAAAATGAAAGATTCCACCGAGATATAAATGTGGAACAAACCTGTCAAGAAAAATGTAACCCTTCAAGGTGGACAACTATTTCTTGTGAAACACAATAATGTTCCTAAGAAGAAAAACTTAAATTTGAATTCAGAATTGAAAGAACGTTTTTATTTTTGGATTTTCCTGTTTATTTTTTTTTTGTGTTTTTGTTGTATTTTACAAAAAAGAACGATTTTATATGAAGTTTACATAGCGTTCATTTTACAAAGAAATATAAATTTAGGGATTAACAAATGTGTACGTGTTTGTGTGTTACAAATTTTTGTATATTTTTCATTACCAGCATAATCGACTTAGTAAACACAGCTTATTAGCAATAATATCCGATCCGAGAAAGTAAAGTTTATATAACATCGAAATCACAACAACAAAAAAAATCCCTAAGAGTAAAATGCTCTTGATGGTCTCCTACCGCCATTAAAAATATAAAATCAAAATACTAAAGGAATAATGTTCGAAGGTCATCTTTTCACATTAAAGAGATTACTCCTGAATAAATAAAATAACTATTGTAATACGTACTGTAACTGTTATAAACGAACCCTATTCAGTAAAAAAAAACAGAATAAGGGATAATACCAGTTACACTAAGTTAATTATTTCTAAATATTTGTCTAGACTCTATCTGTTTGCTCTTTTAGAGATACTTGTGTCATAGAGTTACCATTAATTATTTACATGAAAACACAAGGAATAGTATTTTAGATAAAGTCACATATTTCGGTCTGAAACTTACAGACCATTTTCGGTGGGTGGCAAGGGAAGTTTATAACAAGTATTTTAGTCTGTAATTTTCAGACCAAAATATGTGGCTTTATCTAAAATACTATTCCTTGTGTTTTCATGTAAATAATTAATAGTTAAACTATCTGCTACTACAATGCGTTCCAGATGTTTAATTCCAGCGGTTGATTTTTCGACTATTTTTTCAATAAAATAATAGACTTTCCATATCCTACCATAAAGGAGCATCCGAACAAGCAGCACAATTCCTTCACAACTTTAATCTATACGCTATATTCAAACCTTTTCTAATACGTATCGAACCTTGTTTCGGACACTTTGTTATTTCAGACACACGAATGTTCCACTGATATAATAATCCGAGAACATCAGGACTACATCAATCCATCAAATTCCTACAATTGGACAAGTCTGGATTTCTTTACCATGTCTTTAACGCTGAGATTTTTGGAATCGAACGATGCTCTTGCACTCGAATAGATTGAAATTTGATCGCCTATTTCTTTAAACTCTATAACACTGTCCGAATATCAACTATTCTGACTGAATGTGTATCTCAAAGTAATTACGATTAAATGGTCCTAGTTTTTAATGATTTATTTAACCCTGTAATAAATTTGGAAAACAATTGTTTTTGCTGAACTTTAACAGTGTGTCCTGTTTACTGAGTTGTGGCCTAGATGCAAGTAAGTAAACACATGGTACGTGGTATACACGTCAGTTTTGAATGTTTTAACCCATCTTTTATTCTCTCCCTGATGACGTCTTGTAACAAGAAATAATTGTATAGTACGTAATAAATTCTGTAATTGTTTACGTGTGATAACCATTATTTTATTCATAATAGTTAAACTATTTTTAAACCTAACACATTGTAGCCATTTATTAGTTTAAAAGTTTGTACCTCAGTGCGTAATACCTAGGGGATTATTATAATTATCCTTTAATTAGTTTATAAACAGAAATGAGGACGTGAGGAACCTTTGTCTGGTCTCTTTCGACTAAAGGTGAGTTAGCCGGTCTAATACTGAGGTAGGGAGTTTATCGTCCCCCAGAACAGGAAAACCGGCCAGTGAACACACGCTACAGACATAAGACACACCTTGAGGAAGAGAGCCAACCACCTTATCCTCGATACGGTAACGGTTAAATGTAGAAAAATCCTCGACACCGCAAGGTAAAAGAGGAGGGAAGGAAAAAGAAGAAGAAATAAACATGAATGAAGTTTCCGTTTATTTCCAATTATTCTAAGCATCACAACCATCTCCCGTCACGGAGTGGAGCCAACGCTGAGTTGGATGGTCTTTCGGCCAATATCTAGTGGTCTAGGGATCGTCCTAATTTTTAGAGATGGCTTTACTTATACAGTAGCCAATGAAGTTTAAACTGAGGCTGGGCTATTGCCGTTACCCAGCCATGACTAGAGATTATAGTTCTATAATACCTCATCTATACATTTTCTTCTGCAGATAATTTTCTTCTACAGATAACGGGGAATATGAAAAGCATTCTTACTTCACCCATCTAGCCAAAAAAAAAAAAAAAAAAAAAAAAAAAATCTAAACGTAATTAACTGAAAACCTGGAATTAAAAGAAAATTCCATCCACATGTCGCTCATTACTAAATTGTATTTATATCAAATGAAAAACCAAAGATAACTTTTCTATAATATTAACATTGAGCAACAATTGGGAGAACAAAGTAAGGAACAAATAGAATATTTCGTAGCAGCAAAAATCTTCAATCAATTCATGTTCGCAACGTATTAGGTATTATACTATATAAAAGTAACGTATGGCAGTCAAAAAAAAATCATTACTGAAATGAAGTAAAGAAAAAGTTCAGTCTCGGGAGAATGGATTGCAGCCTGCTATTCTCCTTCTGTCTTCCTTCTATTGTACTATCTATCTATCGTGGTAATCCCACAAGTGTAAATTAAACAGTTCGCTGACCATGATTTAATGGCCAAGCTATCGTACCATGAAATTAAGAACGATTTCGAATTTATTTATTTATTTTTTATTTTTGTGGGATAGGGTGGCGTCTAAGCGGGGAGCGAAAGTTCTCATGGGTTAACGAAAGACTAGTTTTGTGGTATGTGCTTACTAGAGGATTTGCGTGACTGCCATAGGTGAATTGAAGAACAATTCATAGTTTATGAAGAACAATTAACCTTTCCACCAGCCCCCCCCCCAAAAAAAGAAAAGTGTTAATGAAGAAAACAAATGCTGATGGTGT
The DNA here is from genome assembly GCF_054136105.1 of Typopeltis vanoorti. Lineage (NCBI taxonomy): Eukaryota > Metazoa > Arthropoda > Arachnida > Uropygi > Thelyphonidae > Typopeltis > Typopeltis vanoorti. The sequence goes on along the minus strand of NC_143557.1, from coordinate 57,788,427 downwards.
TTCGAAATTGTATACACTACTGTGTTTTCTGCATAAAATATGTCTTATATGAAGCTAAAAAAGAAGTTCAAAAGAAATGCATTCCATAGGAGAAAAGTAGTACATAAAACACGGAGTGGAATAAAGTGTATACTAATTATTGAAAAGGGTCAGTAAAATTCATTGATTTAATGTACAGCATATTTGAAGTTAAAACTAAAACCGAAATATATATCCTTGTACAAGGATTGGCTATTATGATAATTATGAGACCGGTTGGGTAATTGCAGCCTGATGAATTTGTCTAGTACGAGATGGTGGGAAAATTTAATTGAAGTTTATAAGTTAGTTCAAGGAATATATCAGAGACCTGGAGTTTCTTGTATTTGTATGAATCATGCTGTAATAGACGATATAATATAAATAGTGAGGTGGTGAAAACATAGATTTAGAGCAAATATACAAAGTTCAGTTTTAGGAATGCCGTTCGTGAATGGATTCTAGAATAAATTTATGTACAATTTAAAGAAATGCTTATTATGGATGGGGAATAATTAATTAAAATTTTTGTATAATTATTATCTAGTCAGGACACAGCTCCATTTGTTCGTATTATGTGTAAGTGTATAAATATGTATGAAAATAATGAAGAAAAAATATATATATGAAAAACAAAAAAAAGAAAAACATACTGGTTGACCAAATTTTGTTTTATACATAGCATTTGTTTTATAAGTATTTGGTTAAAATTGCAAATTATGTTAACTAATTTAATTTTCATTTTATTAAATATTCTTTATCACATCACAAGGCAAGCGGTTTAAACAGGTCTTTAATTTATTAACGAGATGCTTTTTATGTTTTAGTTAAATTCTGTGCTAGCTATCTACATCTGGAAAACAAAGAAAACGTTTGTTTTTATTAAAATATTCTCGTCTTGTATTAATATTTAAATTCGACTTTTTTTTTTATTTTATCACAAGCATACAAAAACGTTCAGGCAACGATTTGCGCTTTCTTCAGTTGGATGAAAAAAAAAACCCACAAAATAAAGTTAAGTAATTTAAATTCAAAACTTTTAATCTTTGGCGATCCCAAAGATTAAAAAAGAAAGAAAGAAAGTGTAATTTCATTATTAGAAGTGAATAAAAAAAGGCGAATAAATTTTATCCTAACAATAACCAATGAGAAGTTTAATTAATGTATGAACGAGAGGTCAAATACGAGGAAAGAAGGAACGAAAAACGAACTATCACAATGAAAGATAATTTGTAACAACGTTATTGTTGAAGGATAAAAAACGGTGAATGTGAATGGCCAATTGTTTGAGAAATATCTCATATAGAAAACACCCATCTTGGGCGTTCAAAGATAAGGTGTGTTAAGACTGGAAGCAAACAAACTTTACGAAGTGTCCATCTTAAAACACATTTGGTTATTTCATAAATAGCATAAAAACTATGTACGACACTATTTGCATTATTATGCTTTTAAATTTCGTAAGCTATCTTATGATGCGCGCAATATTGAGTCGCTTTGAAGACCTTTCTCTCTTCATATTCTTAAATTACTTGATTTCTGACCTTCAAAGTTTATGAATTCTAAACTCAGTAATAACAGATAACAAGAGCGTAGATTTATTTATTTTTTCGGGTAGATGAGGCTCCAAATTCATCATTGGAAAGCTGTGTTATACTAAAGGTTGTTGCTATTTTCCTTCGCACATTCTTTGCTAAACAACATTACAGTAGAAAGCTGATACGTTCTTTCTCTTTCATAAATTATCTCAGTATTTGTGCTCTTGCTAAGCCAGTGTTCGCATTCTGTCGAAATAATTCGTTTGACTTAACCATTGAGCTCTGTGGCCAAGCAATAGAACTGTCGCTGTTGAAAATAACATCGAGAATTTTCAATAGAAATTCTATGTTATCTTCATGAATGCAATAACCTGAAGTTTTTGAGCATACTTTGACCTAACCGCATATTAGACAATCACAAACCATTAGTTAAATTTGCGAATAGATAAATATGCAGGATGATAACAGCAATAGCCGAGCCTCAGTTAGGACTTCATTGGCTCTAAATAAATATGCCTTATAGTCCTTATAAGTAAGGACTGGCTTAAAGGGGCGAAGCAAGAATGCTTTTCATCTTCCCCGTTATCTGCAGAGGACAATGTAGGGATAAGGTGTTATTGAGCTATTAAAGCTCTGATCATGGCATGAGGGTAACAGCAATAGCCAGGCCTCAGTTTCCAGAACTTCCTTAGCTACAACATTACCATCCAAGAATGTTAATCACCGCATCTCAATATAATAACAACTCAATAAGAATAAAAGTGATGACTAAAATATTATGGTGTCTTAAGATTTACTATTAAAATTCTATGAATAAAATATAAAATAATGAATTAATTATCAAAATAATTAACCATTGAAATAATTATTTTGTATTTTTAATGAAAAATAATTATGATTAAATACAATTAGAATTAATGCATGTAATTAAACAAGAATGCGATGACATTTCCGTTTCGAATGCTAGATTCAACACAAGATTAGTTGCACTTGCTGGAAAATATCCCCCACCCCCAATGACAGCAAAATTAAGTTAAATCTGATGTTCAATAAATGTTAAATCAAAGCCTCGCTTTGTTTATCTCTTCGAGTACATATTTAAGGGTTAAATGTACATTTACATTTGTGATTTGTATTAATTGTATTAATTGAAAATGATATTGTTATTAAATGCATCTCAATACTATATATTGTATTTTAAAATTAATTTATATAAACAGTTATATATTTTAACTAAAAAGGAAATAAAATTTTATTTGATGAGATATTTACTTCCAATATGTGTGTGTGTGTGTGTGTGTGTGTGTGTGTGTGTGTGTGTGTGTGTGTGTGTGTGTGTGTGTGTGTGTGTGAAATATATATATACAGGCGGATTCTTGTGTGATGGCCGGTGGAAAACCGACCGTGAGATGCGGTGATTAATACCCTTGGAGGGTAATGGATAGCAATGCAGTAGCCAATGAAGTTCTGAGGCTCGGCTATTGCTGTTACCCTCTTGCGATGATCAGAGCATTAATAGCTCAATAACACCTTATCCCTACACTGTCCTCTACAGATAACGGGGAAGATGAAAAGCATTCTTGCTTCGCTCCTTTAAGCCAGTCCTTATAAGGACTATAAGTGTGGTGGCCGGGATAAGAATAGCCTCAATGCAAATCCAAGCATGTCGTAAGAGGAGACTAAATGGACGCAGAGTTTCGAGAGTTTACTCTCTCAGATTTCTTCCGGAATTTTGCTCCCGATGAGGAAGGGCTTGATGATTTCAGGTGGGGGGGGGGAGTATTGCCCTGGGAGAGCATTTTGAGTCTCCGCGGGGGGGAGTGGTCGTGAGGGGCGTCGTCGGTGGACGCTTTTCCCTGGAATATGAGCGGTTCTGCTCGGTGGCGGAGGGGCCAGTCACTGAGTGGAGCCAACGCTGAGTTAGATGGCCTTTCGGCCACTATTGAGTGGTCTAGAGGTCATCTTAATTTTTAGAGACGGCTTTACTTAAATATAATCCCCAATATAGCTCATGCATGTCTTACGAGGCGACTAAAATGGGTATCCAGGGAGGGTAATAGCTCAATAACTGTTGCCAATGAAGTTCTAACTGAGGCTCGGCTATTGCTGTTACCCTCCTGCTTGGATCAGAGCTTTAATAGCTCAATAACACCTTATCCCTACACTGTCCTTTACAGATAACGGGGAAGATGAAAAGCATTCTTGCTTCGCCCATCTAGGCTAGTCCTTTTAAGGACGAGACGAAATTCCAGAGGCTAACAGATGGCAGTGCTACATAGCCAATGAAGTTTTAACTGAGGCTCGGCAATTGCCGTTACCCAGCCATGACTAGAGCCTATAGCTGAATAATACCCCATCCATACATTTTCTTCTAAAGATAACGGGGAATGTGAAAAGCATTCTTGTTTCACCCATCTAACAAAAAAAAACTATATGATATATCGTATTATATCATATCATATATGATAAACCAATATGAAATTGTCAAATATCAACTTACTGTATTTAGATTTAGAGAATTCTTGTAAATTATTAAAATAATTGGACGCAAGTCAGTGGGCAAACCACAGGCAGTAAAATGAAATATATTGATAAAAAGTGTTTTTTAAACTACATTTGTGAATATATAAAATCTTTCAAACAGAAAGTGTAAATATCGTGCATTAACACTTCTGCAAGTCAATAAAGTGGGAGATGAAAAATATTACAATCGCTTCTACTGATGAAATTATTTAAATGCAGGCATTACACTAAAATCACTCATTAAATCGCAAAGTCTCTCCGGAGGAGTATTACTGGATTGAATATTAAAACACGTGCATATTTCTCAGTGAAGTGAGTTTTGTATCTGTCCACTTAATCTGTGAGTTAAAAGGTAAGGAAATGCCTTCCATTAATGGGTAATGTTGTGCACAATAATATTTAGGATTAGAAACATCATCTTCCTTCTACTATACTACAAAAATGTATTCAATATGCAGCAAGAATGGCGACTGAATAAATTATATTTGAAGTGGTGGAAATCATAACTTCTTCTACACCATTTGCGTAGCTTTAATTTGTATATTCTTCATATGATGAGTCTTCCTCCCAAGTGCTCCAATACTGTTGGCAACATAGTGTAGTAACGGTGTGAGATGAACACTGTTTTAAACAAATTAAGAAGTATTAGCATACAGAAGAGACCGGAGACAAATTGTCCTTACACGATAAACCTATTGTACACTTTAGAACGAGTATTAGCATCGATTTCCTGAGCAGACTTCTGTGATGTTAAGCATTTGATGTTAATAAAGATACACTATTGGGTGTAGTAAATAAAAGGAAACATGTTCCATTGTCATATTTATGCAGACTGGCAGCAGATTCGATTTAGGAGATCAGTTGAGATCTCGTTTATTTCAAAAGGTTCTTAATCTGTATAGACAGAATGAATTAAAGTAAAACCCATGCGTAGAAAACGCGTAGTACAGGGATTTCGTTATCAAGAATCAGCTGAAGTTAATTGTAATAACGGATAGAAATACTTTCCTTAGACTTTGTATAAAATTGTTGATATAACGTCTCACAATGCAATTCAGTGCAACCCAGAAGTGGAGATCCGAGACTAATCTTTATCTTTTCAAACCTTTTAACATTTATTATTGTTTATTACTGTAATTTTATAATATAATAAAATGATGTTGAATATTTAAAACTGTGTAATATATTTTTATAAATTTAGAACAATATTTTAATTATATATTTATAAAAATAGTTAATCTAGAAAGCTATTTTTAAAAAATTTAATATTTAAAATAAATTATAAATTTAAATATTAAATCGGAAAAATAAAACAAATTTCTATATATGACATCTGATTGCGTAAATGAGATACTTGAGTAGACAAGAGATAACAAGCTTATGATGAGAAAACACTCGTCACTCGTTATGTTGCTTTTAGCTAGTTAATGGCTGTTTAAAACTTCTATACAAAGCGATAATTTACTAACAAAATTCTGATTGAACGATTGATGGATCTGGACTAGTTGCTAAGAAAAAGTTTCATCATCTAGCAAGTCAATAGAAATATTGGAAATGATGGGAAGAAGAAGATGAGAGTCGTCAATAGAGAAAGAACGACAACCGGAATCAAGGAGAAGCAATATAAATAGATTGGACTCATTTTTGAAATATATATATATATATATATATATATCAAAAATGAAATATATATATATATATTTCACTATCCTCGAGGGAGGGAAAGAGAGAGAGAGAGAAAAGAATATCCCATACCTTGACTATGTAGCAGCCAGTGTAAAAGAATGCAGAACAGGCTCTTTGGGATGTTCGGCTTGGAATGTCTGGAATATGATAACGCATAAGATACCCGCAGTATTCAGCGTGAGAGTGGAAAACAATGTTGCATTTATGACTGATGTTTCGATAATAATCACTTGATCGAATGCCAGAAATGAAGTAATGTGTTCCGTTTGTGCTGCTGTTGTCAGCCATTATTTCTTTGGTTTTCTTCGTTTGAAATAGAGAATTGTTATCACCCCAGGACATATGGGGTGATATATCTTGTTGGCAAGTGTAATGATAGACAGCGGCATTATATTGGAGTACATGAAATTGCTTTAGAGGAAGAAAAGATCGGTATCTGTATATTACTTGGATTTCCGTTCGCTCTGAAAATAACTTCATATTCAGATTGTTATTTTCGTTCTTTCTTAATGTTGTGATGGGAGACGAACGGTATTCTTTTGCGGTCAGATAAATGTGTTGTATATTAGTATTTTATTTATGGGATAGTGTCCAGATAAGAACAGTTTTGTAATAATATAGTTTATATTGTGAGAGGTGTGTGTCACGTGTTAAATTTTTTTTTCAGAAACCGAATGATGATAACAGCATTTTATAAAATCTAGATTGTCTATGTATCTGCCTTAATAGATGTCGCCTAGGGACTACGATGTCTGGCCAGCATCTCATTGGAAGGTTTCCCAAGTTATTTTTTGTTGTTGTTTTGTATAGAAGCTGAAAATAGTCACCTGATATTTCTATGAGTTGTGTGATATCGTGGGGAGTGTTGGTTTATTATTTACTTTCTTGCGTGATTTTTGGCCAGTTTGCTTTTTTTCAAGGGACGAGAAATCCAGAATAATCCCATCATTTCCTTAAATGAGACCAACTAACTCACTTTCAGTTAAAAAAATCCTTTATCAAGGTTGCAAGACGGGATTATTTGAACCCAGGTCTTTTCAAGTAAAGAGAGCATTGGCGATAACTTGCGGAACTGTGATAATTTAAAAAGATACAAAAAAGCATCAAAGATGAAAACCACAAATCCCTTACTAGGAAGGATGATATAAAGGATAGGTGGGGAAGGTATTTTAAGGGATTGAAAAGAACAAGTGGAACATGAAATACCTAATATGGGAGTAATTAACAAAGTGTCAGCACTTGAAGTAAAGGCAGCTTGAAAGAAAATGAAACCAAATAAGTCTTTGGGGCCAGATGGAGTCCCGTAAGAAGTTTGGAAGATAATGGGAAAGACAGGAATTGATTGGTTGGTTGAACTTTTTAAAAAAAAATATTAAAAGAAGAAAAGATAAATGTATTAAGCTCACGAGTCAGATGAAGGTTTGGGAGAAAGTCATAGAGAAAAGAATTAGGATGGAAACGTCAATATCAGAAAATCAGTTTGGCTTTATGTCCGGAAGGTCAACAATTGAACCAATGTTTTGCTTAAGATACTAATGGAGAAGTACAGAAAAAAAAGAAAAGACTTGCACATGATATTCATAGATCTTGAGAAAGCATACGATAGAATTCCAATAGAAGTGCTCTGGAGAGCATTTTCAACGAAAATCAGTCTCATTTAACTATGTCAGCATCATCAGTCAAGATATGCACAATAAGGCGGTAACATCTGTAAGAAGTTCCTGTGGTGACACTGAGTATTTCTCAGTGAGAGTCGGGCTACAATAAATGATGAAATGAAGAAATAAATGATGAAGAGAATCCCTCACTAATGATCTAAAACTATATTTTGGAGGGGATAAAAGAAGAAACGTTTAGGTATTTACGCTCAGTGTTACCGAGAGAGAGAGAGATGGTAAGATTGATGAAGAGGTGACTTGTAGAATTAGCACTAGATTTTAAAGTGGAGAAAAGCCAGTGTGACAAGTGTGGTTGGGAAGGGATAGACCGAGAAAGACATGGAGAGAAGAGACGTAGAAGAGTGTGGAGCAACTGAAGAAATGGCACCAGATAGGAAAGAGTGGAAAAAGAGCACTCGACACCAAATAGATGGAGGAGTAAGGCAAAAGATGCTCTTACATCAAAAAGCTGTTCCTTACACAAAACTAACTTGCATTAATAAGCCATCTAAGCATTTAATACAAATAAATATAAATTAAATATTCATATTAACGTAGAGAAATAATGCAATACCAAGACAACTCATACAGAAGACTTGAATTTTCATAAGTTGATCAGAATGAAGTACATTATCTTTCCTATTAGTAAAAGAAAAGAAGATAAAGAACGTCAATTTGAGCAACTAATTAAGTATTTGTGCTTATATGAGCACGAGGAGACTTCATACAAGATAACGCATTTACATTTACTTTTAACAACTTGACATCGAATATTTTGCAAATGTTTGTCTGCATTACGAAGTTACTTCGATATTTTATGTTTGCGATATTATGTTACACTGATGTCCATAATTTGAGATTTTCTTTACCCCCAAGTGAGTGGATGATAATTGATTAACGCAAAAGTCTTGGAAATTCCATTACCCCGGGGCGTACAATATGTTAAAAGTGTCAGTGCAGACGGATGAGGCAACTCAGTTTACGAGGTAGAATACCGAACCGGTTTACACCCTGTGAATTCTCGCTTTTTATCGAAATATTAAAGAAAAGTCTTTTCAGATTATAGAAGACTGAATGTCTTCAAAAATCTTAATAAAAAAGGGCTTTTAAGGTTATTAAGAGAACATTCAAAGCTAGAACTAACAAAGTATTAAAGTAGAGTTTTATTAGTATTAACGGTATGTCTCAAACTCATTAGGGATGCAATATTTATAAGTCTTTCTGAAATAATCAAGGACTGACGCTGTGACAGGCCGCAGAGGATTTACTCACATTCATATAGCTTTGATTCCTTCTGGACTGAAAAGGAAAGTGAAATAGGAATATTGAACATGCTGACACTTTTAATATCAACTTCACACGACAGGTCCCAAGACCTATGACACAACAGTGTCGTGTGTGGACAAGTGGTTAGAAAGGAATTTTGAAAGAAAGAAAAGACAAGAGGAATATTGTTAAAAGTGAGAGAGAGAGAGAGAGGGGGGGATTATTTCTTTCTAGAAATGAGACAGGACTGCATAATGGTGGCATTAAAATTCTCCAGGTTATTCTCACCCCACTTGAGAATGTTAAGGAGATCAGTGTTTAAGACGTTGGTTAAAGAACGTCTTGAAGCTAAGCACTACAAAATTTTGAAAATGAAAAGGTGGAGTGGAGAGTGTTGTCGTCAGCAAAATTATGAACAGGATTGATGTCAGAGAGAGAGAGAGAGAGGGAGAGAGAGAGAGAGAGAGAGAGATCATCGATGTACAGGAGGAAGGGTGTAAGTATCAGCTCTGAGTCTTGGGATATGCCACTATTAATAGATAAATCGGATGAAAATAAATTAGAAAAAAAGAGGAATTTAAGAAGAGATTATCTTTTGCTTAAGGCAAACTTACGAAACGTGATGGAATTAGTGATAGGATAACGAGACGGGTTTTCAATATAATAGAATACTTGAGAGACAAGATATAAATATGTACGAAATAATATTTGAGAAGCATTTGGAAGGAAACTGTTCAATTCAAGAGCTTTCTCATCTTAATGTACAGGTTGCTGAAGATAGAACGGGATTAGGGAAACTTTGGGGCCCATTTGGTTTCGGTCGAAGAAATAAAGTGCGAAGGCTGTTGTGTTAGAGTTTTGTATGAGGAAGAATCTTAAAATGGCTGCTCAAGAAAAGTCATTCAGTTGCAAGGTATAGTTGGGATGGAGAGCAAAAGTTATCTCCGTTAAGATCAGCGCAGGTCTCGTAGTTTAACACCTTCACGCGAGGTTGTGTCTAATGTTAACTAGCGCGCAAAATGCAGACACGCCCAAGCACGAAAGTATTAATTACAAAAGATGTAAATTAAGAATGGGAGAAATTTCGGGATTTGTTAAAGTTTATAAACAATATGCATAGGAAATGGTTAGGATGAAGAATGTAGGTTGTATGAAGAGTAGTTGGTTAATTCTGAGTGATTTACACTTAACGATGTGCTTCGCCAAAGAACAATCTGATTCCCTGCTATTATTACAATGAACAATGGTGTAACAGTGTCCCACAGATATCATCAACAACCCCCGAAAAGTTGAACAGCTGGATATTCAGTGTTTTAGGCGCTTTTAGAAGAAGAATAAACAGGAAAAATAGAATTGTGGAACTCATAACTATGGATGAAAAACCAACAGTAAGAAGAATGAAGGAGAAACGAAAATGTAAATATTTAGGAGGTGATTTATAATGAAGTTAATGTAATTCATTAGACATTGAGGAGGATTTCAATGACTAAAGCTTCTTTAGTAGTATGTAAGTAGTCTACTTTGGTACAGTGAGGTCCCATTGAAGTTGAGGGCCTTTGATTAGCAGATGTTACTTTTCTCACATTTTATGTCATTCAGAAGAGACTAATAGGCAGAGAATAATATAAGAAAAATCAGAATGGAAAGATTTAGAAAAAATAAACTTCGTTTGGAATCGTATGCCTGAAGAAACAAGGGAAGATAGACGGACAACTCTGATCTCCTCGCCTGACTACTGGTTCGTTGGACTAGTTGTTGATGATTGAAGAAAATATGTACCAGGAAAAGTCGACCGCGAAACTTTACTAATTTATTCAAAGAGATTTTCTAAAAATATAAAAGTCGCAATAAAGAAATGTTCAAATTCTTTTCGAGTTGAATAAATTTAAACTGGAGGTCTTCAAAGAGATTTCTAAGGAAGAGACAATCGTCATGGATTCGACTTCTCTGTTAAAAAAAATCGGACACTAAAAATCTTCTCTGTCAACGTTATGAACAAAATATAAATAAAGGTGCATTTATTCAATAGGTTTTGATTAAAGACTTTCAGCAAAAAATGCGATTGCCATGTTTAAATTTCGATTCAAGCTTAATGACATCTGCAGATAACATTCGCTTATTGACTTAATAGGAAGGGCTTATTATTGATTAACGGTAATCGAATACGTTAAAGGGGGCGATGTTTTCCCTAAAGTTCATTTAGCAGATGGAAAAATTTCTTTGTTTCTTGGACTGAAGAGATCTTTGTCTCCAAGAAACTTTTTTATCTGATAGGAAAGTTATTGATTTTTTCTTGGGCAATCTTAGTTCGAGAATCACATTACAACTTCACTTGAACTGTTCTTAGGATCGTTTCTTTTTAGTTTCATTTAAGAAATAAGAAACGGTGATCCCCGGAAGGTAGACCTTAAGAGTTTAGAAGCTAAAAAGGAGTGTGGCAGGTAATCAGCAAGGAGGAGGAGAGAAGGAAAAAATAATAAAAGAAGATAAATAAATGCCATCTTTGATTTTTACTTGTCAGGTCTTTACTTAGTTTATTTACTGTGAAATAATAAAATTCGCTTCTGGATCAATCTTTTCGTTCTTTTTAAAATGTCTTCAGAAACACGATAATGAAGAAATGCCTCAGGATTTCTTTATAGCGCGCGCGCGCGTGTGTTCTATTACGAAGACGTAGTTCATCTCTTCGTTATATTTACTTCTAATGAAATTTATTATTATTCCGAAGTCGAAATGTATTACACTCACAATTGTTTTTGACGTACAATGTCATTTACTGACTTGTTAGATTTATAATAATTTAATATTAAGTAAATTATTTAATTGAAAAAAAAAAAGAATTCTATTCATTAAAGTCATTTACATTCTATAAACTGCACATTTAAAAGACGACGACCTAATACTGATATTTCACTTAATGGCTTTCATAAAAGCAGCCAAAACTATGAATTTTCTGATATTTCCAAAATAGAGCAATTACCTAATTTTTTCTTGTCCGGAATTTTAAGTTGATGAAAACTATTTGCGAATAAAGATTCTGAGCAAACTCCTAACGCTGTTATAAAATTTTTATGATGACCAAATGTAATTAGAATGTCAGGGGGGTTTCATTTCGTATCGCTCGTTGAATATTCATCAGGAGTCTAGATGCAATTAAAATAACTGCATGCATCGTGCACATCTACAGCAAGTTTTGAATATTTTAAGTTCATTTAAAAACAATTAAACGACGAATATCACTTCAGCAGTACGGTTTGATTTCATTGTCCTATTGAGATCATTTTGCATTTATTAATAAATGCAACCAGATCGAAAACTAATTATCTACAAACAGTGGAGAAGCTCAGGTCTCGAAGCTACTTAATGAATAAATGGGCTTTCCCAAAGACCTCGTAGAAACACGTGAATAGCTCATAATAACATTAAATTGTGTTTATGATTAATATAACTAAGTCTGAATCTATTTGATTTGATCATTCGAAGAATAAGGATGTCCCTTTCTCTAGTATTGTGCTACGGAGGTTTAGTACATTAAAGAACATTGAAGATCGTGTTTTCTTTTCCATGAGGTCTTCCTAGATGTTATCTACAATTTTCAAATTTACAAACCGTAAAACGTTTTCTTGAATTTTATGTCATAAATTTATCATAAATTTCTTTGAAGTACAGCATGAATTTTATGTCATAAAAGGTTCAATTTGTTTCTTATGTAGAAAACTTCCTAACATCCGTTATGTTGTAGAGCCAAGAAGCAAAGCAGGTTTAAGATGGCGAGTCAGCAATGTTCTGTTTGCAAAAGAAAAGAAAGTCGTATACTAGTATAACAAGCAGTCAAAGTACATTAGAGCCAGGAACTGAATATATAGTCGTATTACTGTCTTTTTAGTTGATTCTGCATTTTAGAGTAGGTTGATGGAAGTAAACAATTTCAGTAGATTTTACAAGAAGTATTACCAGGTTTGCTGAAGTGCTGAACTAAAGCGATGTCCAACAGAGTAAGATTTTACTTATTATGTTAGGGACTCCATAAATGTCAGAAGAACAAAGATAAAAGAAGAAGATAATACCAAATTCGAAAATCCGTGCATAACAAAAATAAACAAACATGAATATGAATACAAAAACCACCATAATTTTTGAGTTAATTACTAATTGCAACTTCTATATTAGATATGAAATACAAATAATGGTAAAAATAATTATGCATAGATTATTTTATTATTTTTTCATTTATTAAAAAGATACATATTAAAAATACTTAATTTTTTTATTTACTATTTATTATTTATTATTTTTCTAATTTTTTCTTTAATAATTAAATTAAAAGTAATTTTGAAGCACTCAAGTGATAAAAATCTAAAGAGACCACTTATGTTTGCCTTTTTAAGTGTCAATTGCGTTGTTTGTTAATGTTTAAATGCTGCGTTGAAAACCTTAAGAGACATCTGACAAATATAGGGTCGTCTGGTTAATGGAGCGTAACACTGCTAGCAGATGTTGGTGTTCGCGTGCGTCTAAAATTAGAATTACTTCGGTGGAAAAAAAAAATAATCGTTTCGTAGAAAGTATTGGCACACTGGAAGTTTTAATAACAACTTTAGTTGTTCAATAGCTTTTGAAACAAGTTTCCTTTATGTGACTGTAGCGCCATCTGAACTGAATTAGAATTATTATTGTTTTCTGAAGGTTTTTTTTTTTTTAAACGGAGTTTATTCAACCACTAATAAAAGGAATTATGTTCATTGTATTTTAATAATTTTTTGAAGTTATCTAAATCCTTTATTTCATTTTATTAAATGAACTAAACCAATATTTGGTTCTGTTTCGTTGCGAGGTTGCATTATCAACAGAATGAAGATGTTATCATAATTCCCTCAACAAAGCACTTTTTAATAAGTTAGTCAAACATTAGCTTCCTTCCTGTTTTATCGCAACATCCCATTCAACAATATCATTTCTTAAATTGCAAAATTCATCTTTATATGCCATTGAGATATTACTGATGACACGAAAACAGGAAAGAAACAGAGAATAGATTTGTATTTTGGTCCATCCGTTCCATTCATCTTGTACTGTCACGTCATGATTAATTACTTAAGCATTCCTTTTTTGTTTTATTTTCATTTGTTTTCAGTCCATCAATTTGTTCATTTAGTCATCTGATGCATAAAATATACAATAAAATGTGGTTCCCTCTCGGGTACTTTTTTAAGATTCTTATTTCCATATAAAAGAAGGTATATACAAATAAATGCAAATACTGTTGTTTTATTAAATTGTTCATAACTAATTTGATTTGCTCTAAACTACTCGCCTAAAAGCAAGTGGAAAACACATAAGTTAACGTTTACGTTTTAATAATTTATCTCAGGAAGCAAGACAAATTATTATCTTGCTTCCGTAGATAAAATTTATCTTCATTTACTATTGGGTGCATCACTTGACTCTTCATCTACTATTCGATGCATCGCTTGCTTCTTCATTTAAATCAGTACCGACTTGTATCTTCATGTAATTCGGATAGTTTCACATATATTATCATCCTTTACATTTCATTGATATCAGAGCATTATTTTCAGCTTTTTTACATCAGAGCATCATGATTTCCAACTTTATTCACCATCGCATTGAATTAAGAATTAAAAAATATATATATTGGATTCTCCATTCAGTTTCATCTTTACATAAAGAGGTTTTGCACCGTTTGTGTTGTATATCCCATGTAAACAATTTTTCAGAAAAAAAAATAACCACACTGGCGCCATCTCCTTCATGCGTACTTCATGAACTAGCCTTATCTTAACTGAAACTTCGAATTTTCTGCATAGATTCCCTTTATCAGACTGAAATCAACCTATCTGCTCACCGCATGTTTCCATCTATTCCTTAATCTTATTCTACACTGTTTACCGAGTGTATCCTATCTCCTTCAAACGTCGTAATCCAATCATTTTATACTCTAGTGACTTCTGAGGAAGCGGACACGTGGTCATGTTTGACTTTTGCCTGGTTATCATCACCGTCATCAATATAACCAGCTTGATCCATTTTAGTCGCCTCTCTGGCGAATTCTGAGGTCACTGCCAAAGAAAATCACAGTATTGTCTACTTTATATTAAAGGAAACAGACGCTGATCGATGGCATTTCAAAACGGCAGGATTCTGCAAGAGAATGAATATATTTTCTGGTAGACTATCCACACCAGGCCAAATCGTATTCAACCCTTCATGTATTCGTATTCAGTCCTACAACCAAAATTTCCTGGAATCAAAACAATTGGTTGAGAAAAACCTAATTTAGCTCCCATAAACTACTTTCCTTCTGTTAAAACATTATAAAGCTGCGTTCCCAAGTCCCCCCCCCCCCTTCGCGAAACTCTTCATGAAATGGACGCTGTTAAACTAAATTAAGTGACAGCCATTCTTTCTGATATGTACTTTCAATGCCACTTAATGTCACAAGTGGCTCCCCATTCGGAGGAGTAATGAACTATTAAATGCATCTCATTTCTCTGAAGCCATTTATACTTCTTTGCTTCAATAATTCGTATTTTCTAATTTAATTGAAACGAGCAATGACATACAAAACACATACGTAATCTAAATACCATTGGCGGAACAAGATTAATGTGAACTAAATGAGAAGTGTGCCGGTTAGGCTTTTATCACTGAATTCGATTTACGTACCACTTTGCAACATTAGTGCATTTCTGTACGTCTAATCTCATTCACAGCACAATACAGAAAGGATAATTAATTTTGTTTGTTCAATATCTCTTCTGGAGTATCTTAACACCGAGCAGTTCTGAGATGACAGAAGAAACCCTGTCCATTAGTCTTTTAACGTTCGGTAAAATAAACAGGAAAACCGACAACCTCATCTGCGGAGTAAAAGTACTGAGAATAACAACACTAATCTCCCCCCCCCCACACACACACACACCCTCCATCAGACAGAGTACCGGTGATGCGGGTGCATTCAGAACGTTGACCTCGCACTCTTCAGTCGTACTAAAATTATGGCATTACCTAATGGCTCTTGTAGTGACCTAGGCGCCGTGATGTTTCTTTGCAGCGAGCGAGTAACACTTCCCTAAATCATAGGGGGTGCTGAAAACACAGCTGGTGGCTCACTAGGACGTTCTTGTGAACTCCGGTCTGGAGAAGAGATAGGAAAGTATGAGTACGGACACAGGAGAGGTCTAGTGCACCATATAAGGCTGTGAAAGGGTCGCGCAGCACGTGCGCACGCACGCACGCACGCACACACACACACATTCAAGTTGCTAAGATTTGATTACCATTCACACTGTCTCACTTTTGCAATGAAGATCTCTGCCACATTTGCAGGGTTATTCCTCAATGTATACATCCTCCATTCAATCAGGCTTTCAATCAGGCTTTCTATATAGATTTGTACAATATTAACATCTCTATATAAACTTACTCTATTTATTTATCGTAAATAAATGCATCGTTGACCGAAAATGTACAATTAATAACAGATTTTTTTTAATAAAGTGGAATAATTAAAGTAAAATATATCAGAAAGATGCAAGAGTATAAATGCAACACCACAAATTATTCCATACTCCACTATTTGAAATAAAAGCTTTTACAGCTAAGGTGAAAAAGTCCTTTTTAAGACTTCCAGGGTAGCAAATGGCAATGCTGTAGCCAATGAAGCTTCAACTGAGGCTCGGCTATTGCCGTTACCCAGCCATGACTAGAGCTTTAAGCTCAATAACACTCCATCCACACAGATTCTCTTCATTCAGATGACAGGATAAAGAGTCAAGGACTCAGTCCATCGCCCAGTTCTTATACGAACTATAAGAGTGTGTATAGCTTCATAACTGTTGTAGGTAATTTCATTCCTCATCCAAGAAGTTCAAAAAAATTTAGGTATTGGTTATCGTTAAAAATGCTTGTGCAGTAGACAACTGCATTATTTTTATGTTAAAAAATTTCAAGTTCACCATACCTTAGCTTACGATGAAGCACAATTAATTAAAATGTGGTAATATTGATTGCAAATGTCCAAAGTCATTAGCAAAGTCTGAACATAAACTCATTAATAATCCTAAAATCCTATCTTCATTATGGACACTGACAGGTTCGATAAACCAAACCAAAATTGCATTTCATCAATTTATTTTTTATTGAGTTTCACCCTGAGATTCATTAAAAATATTTTTAAGATAGTTTTTAATCCTGATCGTGTTTCTGTTTTAATTTCCAGGTACTTAAATAGTTTCTAGCGTATTGTAAAAGATTTAGAGACTACAACATAAAGAAGACATTACACGCAACTAGTCAGGTGGAAGGAAAATATCGATCCCACGTGCATTAACGAACTTTTATGGTTGTCTGAAAAGAAAAACAAACAAAAAATAATAATGGCTTAAACCGCTAGTTCCTGTTCCAGCGCCTAATTGACAAAACATCTCATCAATATTAAAAAGTCCAAGAAAATGAGGAAGTAAGACGTACTCCATTACAGATTTTAACTCTTTAAGTACTTTGTAGAATTTCTTCTTTTATATAACAGTTTTAAAGTGATTAATTATGAAGAGTTTAAGAAAAATCTCCTCAAACTTATAATATACACAGATACTAATTGAGTTAATATTTCAACACTGTTATCGATATAAACAGAAAGCGAACTGGTTAATAGTTCTTTGTATCTTCGCAATCATTACTCCTATGAATAGGGATGTTAGCAAATGCATCATTCGTTATTACATTTATAAATTTGACAGCAATTGAATGTATTCTCTTAGGATCTACACCACCGCTGGTGTTACTTTCAACGCCACAAGGAAACAAAGTGGAGAAAAAAAAATCTGTTTCATCTCAGTAAGTGAGTTCGAGACCCGCCTTCTAAGTAGTGTCTGCTAAATTCCCCCGTGTACTTGTGATGAGATAAAAAAAAAGAATGAAAAGAACTTCAGCTCACGAAGTTAAATAAATAAGAAAAGTGTCCAGTGGTTATAACAACCGAAAAAAGAGATGGAGTGTTGGGATTTCATATTTTGACAGCCCAAGCCTTACTGAAAAACTATATATAAGAATGAGAGGAAGTGAAAGGAAGTAGGCTGAGTGATTTTTTTATAAAAAGATTCTCCAATACTGCGAAAATACTCTAAGATTTCAAATCAGCAAGTAAATATCTGAGATAAACTAATTCAGAATTCCATGCCATCAAACTGTTGTCTTAATGACTTCGACTTCATCGTTGAATTAGTGCATTAATTATTACATTTCTCTTTCCCAGTTTACTTGCAATCAACCAACGTAATAATGTTTCGTAAGCAAATATTTAACGATGAGAATAAAGTCCTTTACATGTTTTAGTTTGGAGCGCAAACAGATAAACCGTCCTTTGAACATACTAGTGGCTTACATAGATATTTATATGTTTAAGACTTTTCCCAAATATTATAACTACCTGTATTACTAATTTTTCAAATTCAATACATCCTCTCTCTCTCTCTCTCTCTCTCTCTCTCTCTATTCTTTATATCTCAAAGTTCAATAAATGTAAAATTTATTTTTTCAGACCCAAAATCTATTAGGTCTTACATTATTGCATCAGGAATAGAAAAGGAAAGATGAAAAACTTCAAAAATAAAAACGGAGCTCTACACGACGTGCATTCATATAAGAAGCTTTTCTTTGGGCAATGAAAAACCTCAACTGTTATTTTCTTTGAGAAGTCCTCAAGAGCCATAAAATAAAAAAAAGATAGAAAAATATAAAAAGTCCATTATAGCAATGGTCTTGAATTTGATATAAGGTAGAAAGAAGAAGAGATGAAATTTTAAATGAAATGGCAGCAGTCACTTTAAATCAAATTTCATTCCGAGAGCTGTCTTAAGGTTTCAAGAAAGATGAATTTAGTCACGTTTATTTGTTTAGAGAATACAGCAGAGAAGGCATCATAAACCATGCTTAAAATATGGATTATGTATTCATTTGTTAAGAAGGAAAATTGTCCCAAATTGATGGTGATTTTGAATTATCGTGTACGAGGTCATTGTGAGGTCTTCGTTTTGTTAATGCTTCGTTAAATATTTTCGCAACAAGATGGCCAATTTAGGGAACGTTGTGAATAAACAATTGAAGCGCGAGATAAAGAGGATTATAATGTTTGCCAAGAACGTGATTTTGAAGTGTTTGGACTGTTTTCGCTTGCCACGTCATTGAGGTAAAGTACAACAGGAAACTCAATGCCAGCAAAACGTGTCAGAAACTTGTACGTGTTGCAAAAGCTGTTTTGTATACAACGTTTGAATTAGGTAGTAAATAAAGTACAATAATTGTAGACCTAGTCTATATTAATTTGGCAAATACGATAGTCAAGGCGTGTTTGTCCATACGAGTATTGTAAGATGCTTACAGCCGCCATCTATTCAATCAGAGAAAAGTCGAGCAAGAAAAGAAGATAAAAGGAAAGACAGAGAGAGGGAGAGGAATAGATAAAAAGGAGTAAGGCAGAAAAAACTGAACGCAATATTTATTCCAATACAGACACTGAAAGCGAGGCGCAGGCTAACTTGATTCAAACTTTTACCGTCTCTCATAAGTCTTCATTATACCATTGCTGGAGAAACGGGTGTCTCTATCATCCTCGTGCTAACACCTTACTGACATCATTAGCGCAACCTACAGACTGAAATTGCATTTCCAACTGAATGCACCAACACTTGAGTACAGATTAGTTTAGCTATCGCATCCACCTTCAAGCAAATTAGACTCTCGTTGCAGCAGAGCCAACTTCAGTTGTTACTGTGGATTAACACACAGGTCACTTTTCCACTCATAGCAATGAGCAGTAGTCTTGAATATTACTTTTTGGGATTAAACTAGGGCTTACAGGATATATTGAGTTCATGTGGACAGTCTTTTCGTTCACATTTTTGGTTAATTCAAATTACATTCCGTGCAGTAGCTTATAATGCTTGTATTGTGTTTATTGTGGGTGCATATTGGGGTACAAAACCGGCACAGATCCATTAGGAATCCGTTATCTTGTAAGTACCAACTATCAATTTATCAAGTTGGGATGGGATAGCATTTTTCGTTGCCTGCAACGCTGGTCTGGGAAATTAATTACTTGTGTGGATCATTTTAGCAAACGACTTTGGTGCGATCCCAGTAAGCAGCTGATTCCTTCTTATCAGTGGAGTCTCCCCCCGTTTCCTAAGGAATCCCATGATCATCTTATTTTTAATTAACAAATATGACTAATCAATGCCCATATTCCAATTCCAATCGCACGATAAACAGGGTATGACGTCACGAAATCCCAACGTCATATCGTTGATGGAACTTCCTGTTTTCTGTTTATATAAAGGGCATTCCTTCGTTTATTTCAAACTATCAAGAGCCTAGTTTGTAGGGGCCCCCATTCGTAGAAGTTTGACCCTCTTCAGCGATAGGACTTGATGATGCATTAGATAACCCATGAGTTGTTTAACGACACTCATTCTAATACAGTCCGCACGTCATAATGGTTGTTCCCCTGATATCCTCCAGAATAATTTAACAGGGGCAAGTGTCATTGTCAGTTCATTGTCACTTGTGTTTGCAGCAAACGGACATCTCCCTGTATTGTTCTGTGCCATTTCAATTACCATAGAAATGAACGTAATGAACGATGCCACTGTTGATTACATAGTAGCCCCCTCTTGTGTGTGTCTCTCCGGGAATCGTTTTCAACAGACTCATTTGGAATGCGTACAATTTCCAGGATAAAGTTAGTTTAAGTAAACAATTTAAAATGCATTATGTAATAATTAAAACGTTGCTCACAGTAATTTAAAATGTTTGGAAGTTAAGTTCTTGTTTTAACATGATTTAGAAGTCAGCATTTAAATTAGCACTTGAGGACAGCAAAGGTCATTTATGATTAGAAAGAAATCGGACACTGAGATGGCAGAAAACACGTGATTATATGAGTGCTTGTAACTTTCTTACTAGATTATATTGAACTCGGCGTTATTCTTTTACTAATTTAAAAATTATGACCGGAAACAGGAGACCAAAATTATTCCGTCAAACATCTATTTTTTTTTTTTGTTACATGTCAATCTTGTATTTCCTGTGGACTATTTTTTATTTCCATACTTATTTCTTTAGTGTAGGAAACGGAAGCTTCCATAAAAAGAATAATTTTACAGATTAATGGCATTAAATAATAAAAAAACATCTCGTCATTTTGTTTGTCTAATTTTCTTTGATGTTCGGTGCATTTGATGTTGCTGTCTGAGTCAGACAGTCCCCCGTACAAGACTAGAATAAACTTATAGCATAAACTGATAGCAAATCGATTATCTTCTGATATTTGTTGAATGATAGATCGATTGATGGGTCACTCAAACCGAAAAAGGACGCCAGTAGTTTCGATTGACAGAATCACAGAAGTGTTTAACTAGATTTCGTTCCATTATTATTATTTTTTAAGATTTCAAAAAAGAAATATAACTTTTCCAAAAATGTCTTTATTTTGTTGATGTCTGGTTGAGCTTATTCGGGTCTGTTGAAGCGTTGAGTTGTCATAATAATCTTGTCTTCCAGTCAGTAACATCTTTGCACTGAAAGATTTTCTCAACACCCAATAATTTTGCTAGTCTTATGGAAATAAAATTACTTTATTGCTCCATTTACACTACCAAACGTGTATGTTGCCAAAATAATATACATTAGAAATTCTCTTTCTCCTTTTTAACTTGATCACTGCCGAATTATAGTTAAAAACAAGGTTAATTTGATACAATAAAGTGACAAGGACAAGGTGATTCTCTTTCTCTTTCTTTTTATTTGGAGGTGTTTACATTTCAGGATTTCCACTGAAGGACACATGCTATAAAACAGCGACGCATTCTCTTTCTGACATAAGTCTCCTTAAGCCTTTACGCTTAAGTAAACTTTACGTAGAAAACTTTCAGTATCTATTCTCCTAAACCTCTCTCTCTTTCTACGCATCCTGTTAAAAGATGGATGGCTGGTAGTAGAAAACAAGAGGATTTCAAGGTATTATGGGAGTACACAGCGACTAGGACTTACTGAAGGATAAAAAGTAAGTGGAATTCTTCCTACGTTATCATTTATAGGTTAAAGAAAAAGATCCGACCTGCAAATAATTATTTAAACCTTTTACACGTTCACTGTATAAAAAAGAATTTCGGAGATTACCAACTTCTTTGAATAAAACAATCTTGAATGTATTAAAACCAATAAAGTATCCGTGTAACTATTATTCACTAATAGTTACACAAATAGTGTAACTATTATTTACACCAATAGTTACAGCGCTCGTGTAACTATTTATAAAACCTAAATGCTATATAATATAGCATGCATTTATTTAATCAAAGGATTGAATAACTTCAGCAATAATTTAATATTATAAATTCGATAGAACTTCACATGGTTTCCATCACCATAAAAGAGACAGTGAACTCGAAAAATGATGTGGTAATCCAGAAAATGGATGACTAGAGGAGGACAGTAGACACTTAAACAGATAATCAAGAAAAACAGACTCTCTTTCTGACAGAGCTAACCAGTTAATATATCACTAGAGAGGGAGTCATGCCAGCACTAGAAGCAGTCAGTTTGGACACACAGCCTATGGAAATCGCTCCGGGTGAAACAGATGTACCCAAGTCATTTATCAACAGTCACATATCCTTGCCAGCTTTCACTAGATAAATTTTAGGAAAACCAATGCCTTACAGTTTGAATAGTAAAGTTATGCAACAAACAAAACGTTGTAGATAGTTTTGTTTCTTTTTTGTCATAATTCTACAGCATTAATGTTGGATAGTAATACCAGCGTTTTCCATCTACCATATTCCTCGGATGTCTACATTAAATCGAACCCGAATCGTTTGAAATATGATCGCAGAGTGGCATTCGTCAATAGCTTCGTATTCTGAGACAGTAGAATCGTGAATTATATGAAAAACGGACAGCAATCTCACCTGCCATGCACATAAGCACCAATGTTTCAGTGAGTGACAGATGGAGAATCAATAAAGACAAAGTCCAATGCGAGAAAGATATTCTAAAGTGGAGAAATCCCTAATAAGAATAACCATTGTGGAAAAACGTTGGTTAATATAGAGATATAATTTATGTTTATTTTTATTCCCTCCCCCAAAAAAAAAAAAAATTAAGGCCAGATGATAAATAGAATGAATTTTAAAAAATTCGTTCTTTGTGATGGAGATAATATATTTCTATCGCACATAGAGAAGTTTTAGGAGTTTTTTTTTAGAAAATACTGTTAAGGTAATGGACTCCTCTCAGACAATACACTTTACTTCACCTAGAGGAAGTTTCCGTTTATCGCAGACAGCTAAACAGTTAAAGGAAACACTTCTTATTCCAAGCAAAGACTGCAGGCGCTTTTATTGCTGTGCAAAAGAGCACTTAAATATATAGCTGCAGTTTTGTTTGTTTGTTTGTAGTAGAATAGCATTTTAAGGGCCTTTGAGTGAAATGTTCGGATAGTGAATTGAAAAGTAAGAGAAAATGAAATCAAAAAAGACATAAACTGTTTTTTTTTTAAATATATGTTGTCTCCCCCCCGTACCTTATTTTAATGCAGGAAAAACTTATCACGAGATTTTACACTAAGTTAAATCTCGTAGACAATAAACAACGTTGTCTAGTGTTCCCTGCCTAGTACTTTTTCTTTACAGGATAAAATAGAATATTAGTGGGGGGATGTCTTCTCGAATTGGTTGTCTGATCATCAATCACGAACTAGCGATGTTCGACATACTCAATGTAACCTTTCTAAAGGTAATAAATTAATTAAGTAAAGTTGAGCCGAGTTGACCGATGGGTTACAAGCTTATCACAGCAGAACAGAAGCACCATATGCGCGTTAACTCTCTCTCTCTCTCTCTCTCCATCCACTACTGCAGAATTTCACTTTGACGCTGTTCGGGATAGACTCAGTGCTTTGCCGGAAATATTGATTTCCGAGGTTAGAACAGCAACATCTTTAAGTGATTTGTCTTTCTTTAGTTGCATCGCTTTTCATTTTCAACAAAGGTCTAAACTGAATTGAAAATGATTAATACTAATAAATGTGGGATTCTGATAACTGTTTAGCTCGCTTATTAGCAATGTTTTAGTCGTATTTTTATAGACACTTATCGAATGGTTTAGGTCCTATACTGGGTGAGAAGTTAACGCACATGACCAACAACTCAAGGTGTTTGTCTATCATACACGACACAATAAAATATCTCATTTTCAGGGGGAAAATTAGCCGAACTATTTCTTCTTCTTCTTCTTTTAATATATTCGAGTGGATCTATGTTCATTCTCAGCTCAAACGTCTAATAATATCTTTTACAAAACAACTATTAACACTACTAACCAACTGTCACTATCACATCTCTGTTTGTATGACGCATTCTGAACGTCTATATCCTATTTCAATTCTCTATAGGACATTCTATCAAAGAGACTGATTAGTTTGATATTGCAACCGAATCGACTAACTATTACGTCCGCTAATATAGCATAGATATCAAAGGTAACATTTTTCATTATTAGATTAGCTGTCATTACAAAGTACATTATAGAATAGTTATTTGTAGACAGATTTTAATGAAATTTGGAGATTAAAAAATTTCCGAAAATCATCCTGATTTTAGTTACGATTTCCAGTTTTTGATGCAAAATGTTTGTACTTCGATTATCCTAGATATTGTTTTTCATTTTTTTTTAAATACAAGAATTAAATAGAAGGCGAGAAAAGGTTCAATGCCAACCCAAACAATAATTGTTAATAATAACTAGCCGACAGAGTCAAATAGTTGATCAACAGAAGGGCTTTCATCACACCAATCCTTATAACAACGTAACTCTCAGCAATAAATGGAATGGCTGGCAGCACGAAAATGCTTACACGCATTTATTATTATCATTCGTTTCCAACAGTCGTAATATAAATGTTTTCGATAGTTTTACATTACAATCTTCATTAGCATTTCTGAATTATAATGGTGAAGACACAAAGAACATATCCTGCCAACAGGTATGTTACTAGCAAGTTCTTAAGTTCTTAAAAGAACTGGGCGATGGACTGAGTCCTTGACTCTTTATCCCGTCATCTGAATGAAGAAAATCTGTGTGGATGGAGTGTTATTGAGCTAAAAAGCTCTAGTCATGGCTGGGTAACGGCAATAGCCGAGCCTCAGTTAAAACTTCATGGGCTACAGCATTGCCATTCGTTACCCTGGAAGTCCTGAAAAGGACTAAGATCTTCCCTATCCTCATGTCTCATGTTACTAGCAAGTCATCGATACGATTTACTTATATTTAACCGATGTATAAAAATAAAGGGTGTATTGCAGAGATGCAAAGCTTAAATCCAAAAATAATAATAAAATTAAGCAACTTAAAAGAATTATATGCTGCATTTTTATTTGTGAAATGTTATATATAATAATAGTGCGTTGTTATAATATTTATGCTGCTCTTGTCTATAAAGTGACAACTTTTTTTTGGTAAAATTAAATAGACGGATTTCGTTGCTAAATTGATTCAGAAACTTCTCTAAGTTCTGTTGGCAATTCAAATACAGCGGTATTAACAGTTTAATATCAGACAGAGGAATTTGAAGACTTCTTCCTGAAGTGCCATGTTAGAAAACTGTTCACGCATGTGAAATGGCGTTTTTATAACCTCATTTAAGAAGAGTTGGTGGTCCGGTCTCTCTCTCTGTTTGGTTCGCTGCATCTAGTACAGATCCTTATTTGAACCTGCAGTTTTTTATGATTATTTCGCGGAAACTCTCCGTCCAAAATGACATCTATAATTCATATACGGTTCAAAATTCTGTTCGCTCGACACTCTTTTATAACGTACTAATAAAATCAGAATCCCTAATCAAAGCGAACATAAAACACCAAGGCTTGCATTTATATCCAGTTACATAAAAGTTTTTTTATTTCTTTTAATATTTAAAATACCAGTTCATCACTTAATGGAATAAGAATTCTTTCTAGATACAAAATTAATAACGGAAAACTCGCGTACAAAGATTATTTAATAGTATAATTTTCGCTTGTGTGCCACAGGCATCTTCAGTACATTTTAAGCTCAAATTAAACAATAACTGACAATTCCAAAAAGCGCCACCTAAGTAGCTAGTGTAAGAAAACTAAAAAGGTCAATACATTTCCTTAAAATAAATAAATAAATAAAAATATATACAATAAAAAGTTAGGAAAGATTAGCTGATTTGTAAAGTACTATCTCCCATAAAGGGGATAGACGTAAGCCTCGGATCTGTTTAAGTTAGGAGAATGAAGTCAAGTTTCACATGTTTCTTTATAAAGACGTTCCATGAGAAACTGACTTTTGTGAAGAACTCTTGTCTTTCTCCAATGAACTCTGTGTCTAGTGAAGATGGCATGTTCTGCAAGTACAGACTTTTCAGGTTTCAATATAAGATTGGTGTTCTTCCAGCCGAATACAGGCAGATCTTCCCGTTTGTCCGAAATAAGATAATCCACAAGAGCACGGAATCTGGTAGACACCTGGATGATTAAGATGTGGAAGCTTGTCCTTAGTAGAAGTGAGAAAGGTGGAGATTTTTCTGAATGGTCGAAAGGCAACAAAAACATTCAGTGGTTTTAAAACTTTTGCTATACGTTCATTAATGTCTTGCACATAAGAGATAGGAATGCGCGTTATTTCTTCTGTGTTTGAAGAGGGAGACATATTAAAACTTCTCAAAGCTCTTTTGAGGAAGGAATTCCTATATCCATTAGATAGAAAGGAAGAAGTAATATATTGCAGTTCTTTCTGTAATAGATTGTCTGAAGAACAAAAGGAGTGGGCCCGATGAACCAGTGTTTTAATAGTTCCTGCCTTTTGACTGGGATGGTGACGAGATTCAGCATGGATATAATGGCCTGTATGAGTCTTCTTTCTATAGAAAGACAAGAGTCCTTCACAAAAGTCGGTTCCTCATGGAACGCCATTATAAAGAAACATGTGAAACTTTACACACGTCCGACGGTTTACGTCTATCCTCTTTATGGGAGATAGTACTTTATAAATCAGCTAATCTTTCCTAACTTTTTATTGTATATATAGTTTTTTTTTGTTAGGAAATTTATTGACCTTTGTAGTTATCTTACACCAGCTACTTAGGTGACGCTTTTTGGAATTGTCAGTTAGTGTTTAATTTGAGCTTAAAATGTACTGAAGATGCCTGTGACACGCAGGCGAAAATTATACTAATAAATAATCTTTGTACGCGAGTTTTCCGTTATTAATTTTGTATCTATATATGTCTACTCACGGTACACCTCTTTTAAAACTTAAGAATTCTTTCTATTTCTAGGAATACGTCAGTAATATACTTAAGATAAATAAGGACTTTCTTTCTTTAAAATATATGTGAATATTTTAAACGTAAATCATGCAAATAGATAGTTCACTTATTGAGAGAGAGCGAGAGAGAGGCGAAATTAATAAAGCATACCTTCCCGTAAACTATGTATAGCGCTAATGAAACTGGGGAGAGAGAAAAACTACAGCGAGAAGATGAATACAGGAATCAGTTAACTGAAAAAGGCAAGTATTTAAAAAAGAACTAGACACTCTTCTAGATAACGAGGATTCAGAATTCGATGATACAAAGTTTAGACAACTAAAACTTCCTTCATATTTTAAAAAGTTCTCTGGGTTCGAAGCGAAGTTATTGAAACTACAAATACGTTGAAATTCTTATAACACAAACAGCCTCTGTGTATATCTGCATTTTACACAAATATTTAATACAAGTAAAATGTTCTTTCAATACAAATGAAAAATCCTGGGAACGAGATGATTTTGCGTTTTCTGTGCCGAAGAATGTAGAAGGTGATGGATTTTGATTTCAAATATGACAGGTATGCATTCTTTATAATCGTTTTAAAGAAGTGAACGAATATGTTAGTTTTTGTTTTAACAGATGTGATGTAAACGTTTGATATGAAAGATGGAAGGTATATAAGCGATATTCAAGTCTTTAGGCAATAATACTGCACTATATTAATAAAAGGGCCTTCAGAAAATATAATGGTAACAGAACAATCTCAGACCAAATGCATGGATCAAAATAATGACAAATAATTCCTCTGCAAAAGAAATTATTTAGTAACACTACTAACTAGCTGTCTCTAAAGATCAAATCTTTATCTTCGTTTGAATCTAGGCATTCACAACTCCCGTATTTGATTTAAATATTATATAGAACATATGATCAAGGAGATTAGTTTGTTGGAGATGGCGTCCGCAGCAACTAACTATGAAATCATTGCATTACCGGAAGTAAGTGCATGGCTTCTCCCGCGGTTTGGCTTTTTAAAAAGAACGGAAATTAGTCTCAGTTTAGTTTACGTTAGGGTTAATAGCAACAGAATAATTCTGCTAGTTCTAGTTTATATTTTCTAATTTTATACGCTGTCTGACATGTAACCACAAAGAACATCTAAAAGATGTGTGAGTTTGAGTACCACATCTTTTAGAAACTAAACATTCCGATGGCCTGATGTGTGAGGAGGTTAAAAAGAATCGCTGCATCAAGAAGAAATAATATCTTACATATTGCAAATATGTAATTTGTTATAAAGTACTCCTGTGTTACACAATAGCTATTTATAGACAGATTTCTATGAAATTTGGAAACACATATTCCTGAAAATTATAGCTATTTAGTGAGTGTATAGATTTTCTTAAATTAGTTCTATGCTTTTGTAATTAGAACAAATTTAAGTAATATTCATAATAATAATAATGATTATTAATAACAACTGGTTGGCAGTGTTAAGTAACGACGTGAAGACTTTCATCACACCAATCCTTATAATAAAGCAGCTCTCAAGAGAACGGACTGGGTTGGCACGAAGATTCTTAGCACGCAATCGTTTCTAACCTTTTCAATAATTTTATACTTACCTCCTATGGACATTACATTAATATCAGTTCGCAGTATCTTGGAATACGTCAAATAACTTGATTTGAGAAAGTTAATAAACAGAGGTCTAATAAATTGTGCCAACAATATAACAGAAACGAAACTGGAATTCTCCAGCATATGACTGAAACCTTATTTATTTAGTCCTTATAAGGACTGGCTTAAAGGGGTATTATGGCTGTCTCATGGGAACTATCCGTCCATAATGACATCCATATTTCGTTCACGTCCCTTTAATTCAGATTTGCCGAACAGAGCTAGTACTAAATCCAGTTTCGTTATTCGTTACCGCTTTATAACGAACTGATTGCAATGCATTTATAATATTGCAACCATCACTTAATGGCGTCAGAATTATCTCTCCTCCTGAGAATACTTGATTTTTAAGATAAATTATGACTTTTCCCCTTTAAAATATACGCAAGGTCTTTAAAAGGAAATTATGCAAACCATCTTAGATAATTATTACCTTATAAGAAAATCCAAGTAATCCACTTATAGAGAAGTTACATTAATAGGAACACCTTCCGTAGAAACCGTTTGTAGCAGCAATGAAACTGGGGGGGGGGTCAATTCTGGAGCAAAGTGAGGGATGCATGACGTTACAACATGGTGCAAAAGCAAAGTTCACTTCCCCATAAAAAAGAATGCGAGACTATTCTACAAGATTAGGAAGGCGATCGTTCAAATTTTGAACGATCGCCTTCCTAATCTTCCTTCCTAAATAATAAACATGTCAACTTCAGTTCACACACACACACACACTGATTGTTTGTCTCTCGTAACAGCGCCTGTTAATCCGAAGTCAAGGCAAGGAGGGAAGCAGTACATCACCATTAGAACCAACTCTTACAAATCATTATCACCATTGACATTATCGAAGCTAATCTATTCCCAAAGAACATCGCCTCTTTTAGAAATGCTGTTTTCAACTACGTTCAACGTTTATCATGCCAAGATTCCTTTACGGAAACTAAAAATGGGGAAGAAAGAGTGAAAACCTTAATTACATTTTTTCATGTATGAGCTCGCATTGTATTTCTTAAGATATGGTAATGAATTATGTACTTAATGGTGCACGGTCATGCTGAGTCATATCAAAGGTTATAGTAGTGTACAAGGTAAGACAATCACAAACATCCATGCCGGCAGCGGGTTTCGAACCCGCGATCTGTTGGTTAGGTGCGCTAACCACTCGGCCAACCAGGTAGGACTTAAGAAATGAAAGGCAAATACTGTTAATTGTAAATAAACACTCAAACGATGAGTCGAGAATATCTTCTAAAAATTAATTTCTTTACTAGAAGAGTGGTTAGCATATTTGTTCTTCAAACGACTGGTTACGGGTTCGAATCCCGCTGTGCAGCAGAGCAGTAGACCATTAGGAATGGTTTGTCAATAGAAAGCGATGGATTGTCCATTGCCTGCATCCTACCTTACGTCTCTTATTGTTGATCTCCACGTCTCTGCTACATAACTAAGTGGACAAAACGTCTGTTAATCAAAAGCTTCCACTTCAGTGGGACCGCTCAGATTAAAACTACTTACACCGTGAAAACACTTTGGCAATGTTTAAATCTTTCTCGATATCTCTTGATCTAAATGTTCATCAACTGCAATGGTTCTAATGTATGCTTACAACCTTTCGTAGAAGTGGGTCGTATAAAAATAGTTACAAATTAATATTCGTTTTATGTTCTGAAATTTTAAATGCCGGTTTTGAAGCAGTAACTTGCGGCTTCGGTAGGCTAATTGAATAGGTGGAATTCATCGCGTTTTTCGGTTATATAAGAGTTGTATGTTTGTTAATTAATTGTTTCATTTCTAATTGGGATTGCTGGCTCACAGTGTTTGTAATCTTTACAAACTATATCTTTAGAAAGTTTATAATAAAATCTAATTTGATTTTCAGAAACAAAATACCGACATGTTTTCTCAGAATAATTCATTTCTTGTCTTGTTCTGTTTGGACTGAAAACAAGTAGAATAAATTGTTTTTATTACACTTACGATGGCTGGCGTAAGTCTTATTAAGCCAACTCAGTAAATGTCGAAACATCGGGCTTTCCCGTTAATCAGCGAACGATAGATGTCGGTACGACCAGTGATTTCAGGGTTGCCCTTTGACCTGGACTGCTCAGAATACACCCAATTAGCACATGAGTACTAAGCGCTTCATCAACCTCGTTTATCAACGTTTCTTGACCAGCTTCTGTCATGTGACTTCCCAGAAAATTGTTATCGTTAGGTATTCATCTCATTAACGAAACTAAGAGGTGTATGTCTAACGACTTTTCCTAATTGGGATTTTCCCCAATGTTCACTTTGTATGGTGAGAAGCATATAAAGTCGGCGGTGATTTGATCGCCAATACAGTGGCTAATAGATGGAAAATAAGTCAATACTCTTGTCTAGCAAAAGCTGGCAGCTAAGTGATCTCTATTCGGTCATGTGCGAATAAGAAGACAAGGTAGATGTGCCTAAACTGCCGACGTCTTACGATAAGGATGCATTTGTATTACGTCGCAGAACTTAAGACGTATTCTGCATTCCACCTCATCACGTATTCTTGGAAATTCTCGTATGGAAGCACGTTCCTCTCATCATATTCCAATACCGACACGTGCAGCGAGTGAAGGTGTGTGTGTGTCATGTTTCTTTATATGAAAACAGACTCTAAGACCTATCACGTGTTGTCAGGCTATATATTACTCGTTATCTACAAATGTCACGCGAGTTGGTTTAGTGTACCGAATACATACGCATCTAATGCGCGCGCCCACCCACACACACACATAAAAATTGGGACTCAATTCGTTATACCTCTTATATACTTGCAGTAGACTAAGCTAACATTAGCGAAAGACATTCATCTTTTAGACAATTTTTTAATCTACTTCCCACGTGGTTTTTAATTAAATTTCTTTTTAATCAAATCTTTATCAAGTTTAAAACTCGAAGCCTCACTAATCCACTGCTTAGCAAGTTTCTGACACTGATCCTTCTACCATCGCAACAAAAGGATTTAATTTGGTGAAAGCTACGTAGCAATTTTCAAAAGGATTATCCACGTGACACTTAAAAAATTAATTTTAAAAATTAATGTATTCCCCTGATTATCCGACAAAATTTCTCTACAACATCCTCTTATTAATTCCTTAAAAGTAGAAAGAATATTTGACATCTAAAAAATAAAAAATAAAAAAACAGCCCACAAGATAAGCGCTTCTGTGCATAAAGTCATCGCGTAAAATCAATTGCGATTGTCTTCCAGTATCAAGTCAAATGCTATTTTCTCAAGCTCGCAATAGAGGTAACGTCAACACTCTTCCAGAGTATATTAAACCTTACAAAAACATCTGACTTTATTTTTACGTTTATTGTAATTGAATCCAAACATTCCTTTTTTTTTGTTATTCGTTTTACAGTCAGAAAAAAATAACCCGTGCAGATAATGCAACAGTTCGATCTTTGGCTTATAAAAAAGCTTAAATTAAAATATACTTTTATTATTAGAAGTAACTTTTTAAACCCAATGTAATTTGTTTCTTCTAAACTACTAAAATGCAAACATGACCCCAGTTTACCCTTGAATCAATCAAAATACTTCGTTTTTAATCAGAGGAAGAACTCTTTAATTTTATAATAAATTTCAACAAAATCGGAGGACCCGGAGAAGTACTCTTGGTTTTTTTTTTTAAATAATAGCTACGGAATATTTACGAATAAATTAACAAGCCTGTTAGAATAATTAGTTGCCAATTACTTGATGATTCAAATTAGCGTTTCAATTTACATTCGATTTGCATTTTGTTTAAATACTAAAGTAATTAAATATCAAAATTGATTCAGGTTTTAAATGAAGCGTTATAATGAATATTATGACAGTGTTATAATTTAAATGAATTACACATTTTAAGCATTTGTAAATCACTAAATCTAAACAACGAAAACACCCCTGCGCATCTCTTAAAAGCATATAATCCAAGCCAGTCGTATTGTCTTCTATCGCATGTGCAGCTGAAATGTAAGAAACTAAATTAAGTTAAAAGTGACGCATTGTTTGAATATTTCATGCGAGAGAATTCAGATACATACGTTGCAACGGAAGTAATTTAATTTGTTTAAGACATTTTTCTGTAGACTGCCTGCCTGAAGTTTCCATGCAGAATTCAGATATCAACTGTCACCTTTTTCTTTGGTGTGTTTGCGGTGTCGGAGTTAAATCTCTGAAGGCTTCCATTCGTTACGGAGATTTGTGCGTTATGTGTATCTTTATTTGGATTTTCGTTCGCTCCTTACTTGTCGTATCAATTATTTCTCATTCTTACTTTCTTCGGTATCAATTTCTTTCTGTTCTTGGTTCTTTTTCTGGCTGTCGGTGGTATTTCACTTTCGGTTTTTTTGAAGGATGAAAAGCAAACAGGGACCAAGAAGTTATTTAAACGCTCATTTGAATGGCACATTAATAACAACAGTTAATAAAAGTAAAGGTTCT
This sequence comes from Typopeltis vanoorti, assembly GCF_054136105.1. Classification (NCBI taxonomy): domain Eukaryota; kingdom Metazoa; phylum Arthropoda; class Arachnida; order Uropygi; family Thelyphonidae; genus Typopeltis; species Typopeltis vanoorti. Next base: position 57,755,238 of record NC_143557.1, on the reverse strand, counting down.
TTGTCATATAACACGAACAATATAATTATAGCATGTATATTGCTTAAAGGAATGATTTTACAAGTAGTTGTGTTATAGTGTTGGCGTAATAGACTGAGCGTAGCTTTGAAACGTAATAGACTAAACTAACATCGCAAACACATTGCTACGTGCAAGTTAATATCATCAGAAATATTTTTACGACACGAAGTGAACAATAACGTGTCTCAATTGTTACAGTTTGTTCTATTATTTATGAAATATCTATCATCAGTCACAAAATATTTATTTCATAAATCCTTTTTTTTGGAAATTATAATTAGGCTCCCTTTACATACCTAATCAGTGGTTTATCTAAGCTTACAACTGTGTTCCAAAGATAGTTGCATATTATAATTCATTAGAAAGAGCAACCTGCATGGATATATAAAGAGAAATCGACACGAGTGTGTGAGAATTGGCATTCTTGTTTTCTTTTTGGGTGATTTTCTATAGACATTGAAACAGTGTTTTTTTTTTGTTGTTGTTGTTTGGTTTCTAGTCGCGAAGGAGTTTTATTCTGGGGAGAAAAGAATTGACTAGAAGTTTTAATCTACTTTGAAAATGGGTGGCTCACTTTCAGCTTACTCTAATTCCGAAGTGTTTTTCATCTTATTGTTTTCTGTAAATATTGTGGGTAGTTTCCTTTTTCTGTGACTGTTTGGTATTATTTTTTAAAAATAATAATACCGCTTAATGGTGATTTTATTTACTCTTATAACTTCGGAGTCCATCATGCACTAAAACGAAATATCATCACCTATTTCGTTCTTGGCATAGCACTTATTAATAAAAAGTAACGAAACACACACACACATATATATCTATATATATATATATATATATATATATATATATATATATATATATATATATAATATATATATACGAACTCCACTTAAAACGCTATCTGGACGATTGGGGAAAAAATAGAAAAGTGGTTAACTGACGTTTCGTTCTTGGCATAGCACTTGTTAATAAAAATTAACGAAACATACACAGGCCACTCTACCAAGCACGACTGGACAGATACTACATTTCCAAACACACCTTGCCTCTAGTTAGAAACATCTCACACATCCCTTCCTACATTTCAGATCATTGCTTCGTCAAGCTGCAACTTTCATTATCTTGGGAAGCATCCAAATCAGGAAGTGCCTATTGGATCTTCAACAATACTCTCCTGAAAGATCCAGCTTATATAACAAACACTCAGGCTTTAATAACCAACCTCACTCACTCGAAAGTGGATACAGAACCAATGAAAACATGGTGGCCCCACTTAAAATCACGAATAAAATCCTTTACGCAGATCTACAGTCACCAGAAAAATCAACAGAGGAACATTAGAATCCGACAACTTGAAGAACAGCTCAAGTATCTCCCAGAAGAAAGCCCTGAACATCATTCTGCCTTACAAGCCATGCAAAGACAGGCAGAATTATCGGCAAAAGGTGCCCTACTTAGATCGCGGCATACACAAATAAATCTTTCAGACGCCCCCACAAAATATTTTTTCTCTTTGGAAAAAAAAATGCCAGGCAGCAAATTCCATCTCTGCTATCAGACTTCAAGATGACAGCATCACAGAAGATCCTAGCAAAATCACCTCTGAAATCCTACAATACTACAAGAATGCATACAGTACTACAGGAATATCCCATCATGCCATTCACGAAATACTGAAAGAAACAAAAAAAATCTCTGCAACAGATCGGAACCACTTAGAAAAGAAAATCACGCTAGATGAACTGAAAACCGCATGCACATCTTTGCCAAAGAACAAATCTCCTGGCCTTGATGGTCTCACGTCAGAGTTTTTCCAAGTCTTCTGGAATCAACTCGGACCACTTCTCCTCAAAACACTGCAAGAAGCCTACATCAATGGCCTCCCACAATCCGTCACGACCTCAGTAGCACGATTGATACCAAAGAAGGGAGACCACACGGATATCCGGAACTGGCGTCCAATCTCCCTAATTAATACCGATTGCAAAATAATTTCCAAAGTTATAGCAAACCGAATAAAGCCAACACTGTCCGAAGTTATTGGCCAACATCAAACGTACTCTGTCCCAGGAAGATCAATACATGATAACCTCCATTTAATAAGAGATCTCATCCACATTGCAAACAGCCAACATGAAGACCTAGCTCTCGTCAGCCTTGATCAGGAGAAGGCTTTCGACAGGGTAGAGCACGCGTACCTTTATGAAGTTCTAAAGGCATTTGGGTATGGTCCTCTCATCATTGAAACAGTGCAATTGCTTTACAGAGATGCACACTTCTGCTTAAAAATCAACAACAGGCTCACTCGCACTTTATCATACTCTTGAGGGATCAAGCAAGGATGTCCCCTCTCCGGTCAATTATACACACTGGCCATAGAACCCTTCTTAAAAAGAGTACACGACACCATCATCTCCAAACGAACCAGAATAATAGAGCCACATCAAAAAATTACCTTATCAGCATATGCCGATGACGTCACTGTAATAGTACGAAATGAAGAAGAAATGACAGTAACCGAAGAAGCACACAGACTGTATGCACAAGCCTCAGGAGCCAAATTAAATTCTGCCAAAACCACGGGCTTGTGATCAGGCAGATGGAAGTCTAGAAATGACTCTCCGATCGAATGTACCTGGTCAAGCGAAGGACAAAGATACTTAGGTGTACACCTTGGCAACACCAAAATATATAACACACTGAACTGGACACAGCTGCACAATCGTTTTAAACAGGTGCTAGGTAAATGGAACAGCGTTCGTTCCATGTCTTCACTTAGAGGAAAAGTACTAATAGTTAACCAGATGGCCGCGAGTATCTTATGGCATACTCTCAAAGTACTCACACCTCCTGAAGAATTTCTCCACCACATTCAAAAGGAAATCAAACGTTTCCTCTGGAACAAAACTCACTGGACAACATACCCTCAACTCTGCAAGCCACTCAGCAAGGGAGGTCAAGGATTGATTTCCCTTGAAAACAAGATTAGATCTTTCAGGATAATCCTCCTCCTAAAAACACTTCAATGCAATCACACTTATGTGACCACCTTCGATTACATCACGAAATCATCCACCAGAGGACTTACACTTTCCACAATCCTTCGAATGGCCAGTCCTGCACCATTCCTCTTAAACTACCTCATTTTTACAAAGACGCTCTACAGCAATGGAAAAACACAGGACTTCATCACACACTCACAGGATCAACAGAATCAGCTGTACTTACAGAACCACTATTTGCGAACAGAAACTTCACAAGTCTCACAACGGGCCAGCCTTTTCTTTTCCCTACATGGAACTGGGCAGGAATAAGAGTCATAGGAGACCTCCTAACCCACAACCTAAAGTGGAAAGCATTCACAAGCCTACCAATGAAGAACCCAAAAACTGAAAAGCAATATCAACAGCTGCAAGCCTCCATTATAAAAGCCTATCCAGATATTGCTACACCTCAGGAAATCCGTATTCCTCATAGAAACTGCTCGGGGCCAATATTTCATCTTGTACAATCTGAAGCCTCACTTCCAATTCTTCCCTTCAACTACAAGAAAATATACCACATATACCACACAGTTTTCAGTGGGATCTGCCATATAAATCAAAATGTGCCAAACCAGATTCCGATATACAGTGGAGACTATGGCACAACATCTTGCCAACTCCTTCTAAGCTGTACAAATTTCAGCTAAGAGAAACGGATCTGTGTCTATTCTGTGACGTTTCAGGTACCTTGGAACACACATATCTGACCTGTTCAGCAAATAAAATGATAATCACCTATGCCCTGAATACTGCCTCGAGCACCTGTAACTAAGCACACAGCCAAGAAGACTACTGGAATTTAGTCCACACAGAAGAAAACAGACACAGAACATGCAATTTCATCTTCATCTGCGCTAAGGCCGTCATCTACAGCTTCTACCTAAAACAGACAAGAAGTAACCAGCATCCATCCATCACTGAAGCTGCACAAACCCTCATGTATATTCTCCGTCGGAAACTAAAAAGCAGGCTGATATTGGAACTTGAGCACTTCAAAGAAACAAGAACTGTCGCGAAATTCATAGAAGCGTGGAATCCGACTGGTACCCTCTTCTGGATTGACGACGACAATGTGCTTCATCTGAAAGATAACTCAGACTGAAACTGAACTGTAAATTTTTTAATTCATTTGTTGCATTCTGTATTGTACACCCGGAAAAAAAAATGTTTCTTCTCTGAAATATATATATACTTATAAACTTATAATATATAATATGTAAATAGTCCTTGTTACCTATCGTGTAATGTTTATTTTAACAAGTTAAATAAATTAAAAAAAAAATATCTATCTATCTATCTATCTATCTATCTATCTATCTATCTATCTATCTATCTATCTATCTATCTATCATTTTCTTTCCTCTATCCTCTATCCTCTACAGAGTATTTCTTTTCACTAGAAAAACGCCAACAAGAGTGCACCACTATATCTGCTATTAAAACAGATAATGGAAACATCAGTTATCAAACTCATTCCAAAGAAAGGAGACGCGACGAAACTAGGAAACTGGAGACCCATCTCTATCACAAACACCGACTGCAAAATTATATCCAAAGCCATTGCCAACAAACTTAAACCCGCTCTGAGCGAAATAATAAATAGGCATCAGAGCTATTCCATCCCTGGAAGATCTATCCACGAAAACTTACATCTCATAAGGGATCTCATAAGCATAGCGAACAACAACAGTGAAACAATGGGTCTTGTAACACTAGACCAAGAAAAAGCTTTCGACCGCGTTGAACACCTTTACCTCTTCAACTGCTTGAAAGCATTTAGCTTTGGCTCAGGCATCATTCACTCTATTAAAATGTTGTATGCCAAGGCACAGTTTTGCATGAAAATAAACAACAGGCTTACCATAACTGCACCATACAGCAGAGGTATTAAACAAGGCTGTCCACTCTCCGGTCCTCTTTACACAATTGCCATCGAACCCTTTTTGTGTAGACTCAGCATGCTGCTCAAAGCATGCCGCCCTAAACTTCCCTAACAAACCATAAGCCTGACAGCATATGCTGATGATGTTACAATCATAGCCCGCAAAGAAGAGGACTTTCATAACATACAAAAGGCATACCAACAATATCAGGCAGCTTCAGGAGCCAAACTAAACACACATAAAACCATAGGACTATGGTGTGGCAAATGGAAAAACCGAACCGATTCCCCAATGTCTGGTACCTGGTCCACAGAGGGAAACAAATACCTGGGGATTTACCTACGAAACACACCCTCTTATGTGGATAAGAACTGGGAAACACTAAACAAGCATTTCAAGCAAGTTCTAGGAAAGTGGGCAGCAATACGAGCCTCTGCCTCCACAAGAGGGAGAACAATAATCGTTAACCAAATAGCCACCAGTGTCCTTTGGCATACACTAAAGATTCTTACGCCACCAGTGCAATTCATCAAACAAATAAAGTCAACCATATATCGATTCATATGGAATAAAACAAACTGGCTTTCCTACTCTCAGCTATGTACTTCTCTCAAAGATGGAGGACAAAAGTTAGTCTCCATTGACAACAGGATAACAACGTTCCGCGCTCGATTTCTCATAAATGCCCTACAACAGGAAATATCACACAAATGCACCACTGAGTACATTTTCACTTCTGCCACTAGAGGTCTCTCTCTCTCCACCACCTTAAGAATGACAACAGCTCAAGTGCCTGTAAATTTAACAAATTTCTACAAAGATGCCCTTCGACGATGGAAGAAGCTAAACCTCCAGCACACAGTGAAGACAGCATCCCTACCTGAAATCCTCATGGAACCCATCTTTCACAACACGATGGTAAGAAGCCCGATCACTCAGAAAGAATTTTTCTTTCCTCCATGGAGCTGGCGAAACGTGAGGATCTTGGGTGACATTCTTTCTCCAAGCCTCACCTGGCGCTTTCCAAATTCGCTCGAAAACCTAGAATATGGGAATGAGGCTGAGCATAGACACCGTAAAGGGCGCGTTTCAAGCCGCTATGCCTGATAACATAACAGAAGTGGGGCTTTGCCCTCCAAACTCAGAAGTTCTGGCGCCTATCTTTCTAATAAAAACCAATAACTCATGGGAGAAACTTACACCCAGCAACACCAACAAGATCTACAGCACACTAACACAACAGTCGAACCAAAGCACTTTGTTGGAAAATCCTGCATCATCTGATCAAACACTATTTCAATGGGATCTACCATATCGCACAAGAGCCATCAAACCTGACGCAGATATTCAGTGGAGAATGTGGCATAATATATTACCCACTCCTACTATATTACGAAAATTTAACTCAAACGTCTCAGATAACTGCCTCTTCTGCTACCAATTAGGAACGGTCCGGCATATCTACTTGGAATGCCCAGTCAACACTAAATTAATCAGTTTGACTCGGGAAACGGCAGCTCTTACCTGTGGTAATCTTCGTACAGAAGAGGAATATTTCAATCTCCTCCATGTGGAGTCAAATAACCATTCATTCTGCAATTACCTTTTCATCACCGCAAAAGCGGTAATATACAACTTCTACCTCAGACATACAAGACCAGACAGCACAGCAACTTCACAGAGAGAGGCAACTGACCAACTCACTGCAGCCTTCCAACAAAAGGTGAGATGTCGGATCTTACACGAGCATCACCACCATAGGCAAAACAACACCTTAGATCTTTTCCACCAAGAATGGAATCCACGGAATCAACTCCTGGATGAGCAGGGCGACTGCATTATAATCCACTTTCCAGCATAGAAGTGACACCTTTACCCCCCCCCCCAAAAAAAAAAAGAAAGGGGGAAGAAAGAAGGATTGTTGTGCTTAACACTGCGAAAGTTAATCAGCTGGCACTCTCATGCTAATAGATAATATTGTGCAATAGTAACTTCTATGTTCTTCCACATTTATGTTCTTATGTTAAAATAAGATCTTATGTTATCATGTTAAAATAACTCTTAATGGCTTTAATTTATTTAAAAAAAAAAAAAGTAATTAGCCTTATAAGTGACTTCGATGTAACATACCTCAACAAGAGTATGAGCATGTAACCTGTCTGTCTGACTGCAGAGAACCAAAAACCGGTTAATCCTGTAAATAAGATTGTTATGTTTACAATAAAAAAATAAATAAAATATATATATATATCAACGAACTCCACTTAAAATGCTATCTGGACGATTGGGGAAAAATAGAAAAGTGGTTAACTGACGTTGCATGAGCTTATCCTCATCATTGAAAATATTTTGAGGATGAACATTTCGACCTTACCAAAATTCCATCTTATGAGAGAAAAACCTACTTGCGTCAAAGTTTATGTTGATCATAGCCTTAAACGTCACATTATTTATAAAGTAAGGATGTTGTTTATCACATGGCACGCCATTCAAAATCTCCCTCACCAACCTTTTCATAAAATTTGTCAATAACACAAACTAGACTTTCTTCCTTTGCGAGCTGTCTTCCGGCTGCTTGCCTTCTCATAGAATGAAAAACTTCCTTTGCAATGTACGCACCTGAAGGTTTCAGATTTGACTGAATATAGTTTCAAGTCTTTTTATTAAAATATCTCGAAAACAGCAAAGTATAATACCATACTGTAAGCGAAGTTATTATTACGTTTGGTATTCTCAACAAAATAATAATAAAACAACCCTGAATTATGCTGACTCAGTTACGCACGCGCGCACACACACACACACGCGTTTATCCATTTTTGCAACTGTAGATTTTTCTTTGGAAATTAATGAATTTACAACATCTGTTAAATGATTGCAGGCTTTTTTATGTAATTAATTCATTTGTTCTAGTTTAGCAACATTCATTGTATCTTTTAATGAATGTTTAGCAACATTCATTGTATCTTTTAATGTTACCACAGTAACAAATGCAAAGTAAATAAGATCAACGAACTCGTTTTTGCTTTTTTTATTTATCTGCGAAGTCTCTTTCTTGATAAATACTCCGGCTCTTTTGTTTCTGCTTATAACATGAATTTACTCCCATATGTATCAATAAGCAGACCCTCCCGCTATCTACTTGAAGTAAGAAGTTCATAAAAAGAGAACCAAAGAAGATAATCAGATATTTCTAATGAATTTTCATTTAATGAGATGAAAGTCTTGGAAAAAATGAACTCTGTACAATGATAGCAAGATGAACTGTGTATAGGTACTTTCTATCTTTTTTTTTAAAGACATCATCGAATGATAAATTAATGAGACTTTTCTATTTTACGTTTTTTTTTTTTTTTTTCAGTTAAGAAAAAATTATGTCCATTGAAAATCTTTTCAAACTTCAATCGAAATTTTATGTTCTACACAATCACTAAAACTAATGCATATTTCTTTTGTTTTTACAAATTAAATTAAAAAAAAGTTAGCTTTTTTCTTCTCCATCAAAATTATCGATAGCGAATTCTGATAATTATAAAAATCTACGATATGTACACAGTAAACTACTTGATGTGATGATAAAATATCAAGAATGTATTATTATTAAAAAGCGATTTCTGTTTAAAATCTCATTTTGTGTGTAAAATATCAGTTTAGAAATAGAATGTACACAATACTCAACCGTAATAATACAAAACAGATCTTTGAGAATATATATCTCAATAAAAATTGAACAATGATTAGCAAGAAAATCTATTTCAGTCATGAAACCATTTTGGTAAAGGATATTCTTTGAATAACAACATTCACATTGTTTCAACAACTGAAGTACGTCAATAATGAAAACCGCATTGTTAAGATGAAACCCGTGAACTAACATCGTTGAAAATTGTCAGTTGTTGTCTTTTGCTACAGAACTATTCCTGCATGTTATCCAAGAACAACTTTTACGGACTGCACACAGAGAGAATAAATTATTTAACCATAAGTAGTTCACATAGGGGTATTTCGTAATGTAGTTGTACTCTACCCGCTTATAATAACGAGCGACATTGCATTGTGACATAAAAAGGTGCATTTTAATGATTTCCGCTTTTTTTTTTCCATCCTCAAATTAAAATCCTTGAACTTTTCCAGTGCGTGTCGTTATAACGATAGAGTGGAGAATGTCTTTTATACATTTGTTCAATAAGACCAAAGATAAATAAGTAGATGGCATTTACTGCTACTAAGCACACAGAAGAATCGATTGTCATTTTCATGTATAAAATATCTTAGTATGATTTAAAGTTTTAAAACTTACATTAGTTTTAAAGGGAAAATTTTATTACTCTTCTTTAAGTCCATATGGGATAGCGTTGCTTGCTTGTGCATGTAATTACTGAAATCTCACTCTCCCCTCTGTGCCTTAATCCTTATCTATCTATCTACTATCGTTCTTTCATCAAATGCAGTTTTCCCCAGCTAAGTATCAAACAAATAATAAATTCGAGAAAGATATGGATCTAGAGAGATACGTAATGCATGACGTCTCGATGACGTCATCCCACCACTTCACATTAACCAATATGAGTAATTTATTGATATCACGTAACCGATGTCTTATTTTTCTTTTTTCGCTTAATTTTTATCTTCAATACATCGTTTTTGTTTGCATTTCTGATAGATTGAGGGATGTGCTTTGATACTTTAAACACGTGTGGTCATAAGCCATCTAATTGAATGTTGTGAAGATTTTTAACCTGGATAATTACAAAAAGAATATAACCGTCTTGTTTTTCTTTGCTTCTAATCTTATTTAATTCTTGACGCAGCTCTGAAAACCTCTAAATAAGGTTTAAGTACGTCAAGGAAACAAAAAAATCTACATTTGTTTCAGTACGTGTTATTTTAAGTATGAATCCCGTGTGACATGTAAGAAATGAGGTATTCTGTATGCAAGACAAGGATTTGATATAAATCCACATGCCGGAAAAAAGGTATTTTGCAACGAGACCGCATCTCTGAGATATTATGACTTCCTATATTACGCAAGGAAGAAAGGGCAGTCGGATTTGCATAGTACTGCTTAAACAAGAATGTAAAACACGTGATTTGCTTAATATCTTTCTCCTGCTAGTCACAATAGGTTTGATAAATTACGCATAGCATGTAGGAGCGTGAATACATTTTTATTTGAGATTAAGTTCAGATTTTACGTGCTTAGAGTGTGAACAGATAAAAATGCGCATTTGAAAAAAATGAGCTTCTAAATTTGTATACACAAAAGACTTCTCTGAAATGCAGCTGGATCATGAAAGAGTTCCTTCTATTGTCAGCCTTTTTTAGAAATCAGTTACATCCAAATATTTAAGAATTAATCCAATACTGGCCACATCCATTAATGTCTCCTCCGTTATCATGAGAATCATGGGTACAAAGATAGATTATTATTATTATTATTATTATTATTTTGGCTAGATGGGTGAAAGCAAGAATGCTTTTCATATTCCCCGTTATCTGTAAAGAAAATGTATGGGTAGGATAATATAGGGCTATAAGCTCTGATCATGGCAGGAGGGCAACAGCAATAGCCGAGCCTCAGTTGAAACTTCATTGTCTGCAGAACTGCGATCCATTACCCTCCCTGGATACCCATTTTAGTCGCGTCGTACGACATGCATGGGCTACAGTGGGCTGTTCTTATCCAGGCCACCACAAGGAATAGACGGATTATTGTAAATTGATTAAATTTAAATATAAATGTTATTGTAACATTTTGATATATCTAGAAAATTGAAAATAATCTATTATTATCAACAGTTAAAAAATTAATTTTCTTCCAAAATAATATATTTAATACTTGACAAATTGTATAGATGTTAAGTTTTTAAAATATTATTTTCACAGAGATTATTTTGATATGTATTACTTCCGTCATACTACTAAGCATCCATATATGGCTGTGGCTGTAAACTATGTTATGTTAACATTACTTCACAGCAATGGGACAGGAACAGACTCCAATTAAATAATAACGCTGATATAACCTATTGCCACTTCAGAAAAAAGGCAGGAGATAGAAAGTTACACAAAAATTACTTGGATTCTAGCTGAAGATTTTAGAAGTGAAAAAAAAAAAAAATTCTAATTCTGGTTCTTTTTCTAGTGAGATGTTATTCAAAACAGGATGAAGACGTGATGCCTCGCTAAAGCGGTTCGGGAGAAGTTAAGAAGCTTGACTTCTTTTCGGGAAAAGAAAAACTTACTTAAAGAAGCAAGTTTTAGATCAAACATGACGTCACTGGAGCAATCAGCCAATAGGAAGAAAGAATCATTTTAATGGTCAAAAAGAATGTTGGTTTGACAATGTAATCCAATGATTTCCGAACACACCCCAGTTATGAGATAACAAAACTGGAACGAGAATTTAAATAAAACTTTTTCCTCTATTAGGACTAGCGAAAATAAGAATAAAATACGATACACGTCACAACTTGAGTAATATTTGAAAGAAAAAAACTCATCTATGGACGTAACTGGTTAAAATATGGATCTATTTTGTGAAAATGTGAAGTTAAGTGTCACGTTCACTGTCCCTTAGCGATTTCCAATGGTACAATCCACAGTACGCATTCATATCAAAAACGAAGCCGAGTTCCACGAAAACCTCAGTGATTATGCGAGATTTGTATGCACGGTGAAGGAAAAGAATATTTTGTTGTAGTGTTGGTTGATCAGCAGAGACCGAAACAGCGCCTGAGTGCAGAATAACAAATAGTATTCTTATCTGGACACAGAATGTAATTAAAGTTTCACATCAATCACTGTCATGTCTCTAAGTTTTCTCTACATTCGTTTAAAGCTCATTTTAATTTAGAAATATTTCTAAATGTTAAAAAGCGTTGAGTTAGCTGCACTATTATTAAAGAAACAGAACTTCGTTGTATTGTTTAGTATTGTTGAAGAGCATTGTTGAATTAGTTGTATTTATAAGGTTTAAACTATGCTGAATTAGTTGTATTATTTAGCTGTAACAATCAGTGCTAAATTAGTTTTTTTTATTCTTATTATCGATCACATGAATTGCATTGTTTATTATTAAATAGTGCAGACTTACACTATTTATTATAGTAGTTAAACAATACCGTAAATTGTTATTTATACTTTTGATATCGGATCACTATTAGTTCCTCTTTCATTCTTTCCAATATTTTTTATTCTCTCTTTCTTCTCCATCCCTCGTGTTTTCTCTCGGCCATATTATGCATTCCTTGTTGGTTTTGATTTATTGCGTGTGTCTATATTTGTCTCGTGTTTCATATCGAAAAACTTCCATTGTCATACACCATGTTTTGCCATGCTAAACACCCAACAAAAGGAATCAATCACGTGCTTTGAAGCATGGAAATAATGCAACAATAAATAGTAACAGATGAGCACTCGCATAGCAAAATATTTCTAGTAAAATATAAAACCAACCAAATGCACCAACTGACAGAAATTGTTTTGACAATAGTCGGTCCAATGCGTCGTTTTGTTGGATATTGTCTTCAGAAACGACTCGTGATCAATGCAAAATAGCGCCACCTAAGAAAATATTTAAATAAAACATAGCATGCATTTAGAAAATAGATTTGTGCCCATGCATCAAAATCATATTTCTTTTCAACAATCGAGAAAGCGAGTTCGTTTTTGCAATTGTTACCTTAGTTCGTTTGGCTTTCTCCAATCCCAACACTGAAAATGCACTTAATATTCCACACGTTGCTAGGTGAAGTATTACATCATTCTACAAATGGAATATCCTGTAATAAATATTTCTGAATGTGCTTTTAGGATGAGTTTTAGGTGAAGGTGGGAATCGAAAGAAGAGAGAAATAAGGTACTTGGCACAAAATTAACAGGCTATGTGTGTATTCGTTTTCCTTTTATATGCACCATGAAATGGCCTACGGAAGACTTTTCTTGTTCATTTTATCGTTACTCTATCAAATTTCACTACTTTCCTAGCCTCTATACTGGAAATGCTATTACAAATAATGCTTTACTTAAAGAGTGCGAAGAAGCGGGATGTGTTTATGACTACAAAACGAAAATCGTATAATCCACCCTGAGAGAACATAAAACGAGTAATAAAGTTATGGACGTGACTCCGAATTACGTTTAATTTCAATCCACACAGAAATTGACGCATTTTTTTTACTATTAATTACAACATCCCCGGACTCAAGAATAACTGAAGGAATGGGATTTTTAAGTGTTATACCGGTATTTCTACAAACTTGTATGTTCACCGGTTTGTCTACTTTGCTTGAAAAACAAAAATCTGAAATTCCAGGAGGGAAAAAAAACCGCCACCTCCGTACGAGACCGGTTATCCTACCTTCAGCTGAAAAGTTCAGTTAAATAAAGGCTCTTATCTGTTATGTATTTGCAAAAAATAGCTGAATATTTCTTATCGTGCAGTTTCTTAACCCCAAGAAACTTTAAAGTTTCTTGGGGTTTCATATTAATGGTGATTTCTTTGAAGTTTCTAAGAAGCTACAAAAACCAAACAGCCGCAGATATGTTCAAGCAGGTTCGAATTTATTAAAAACAACTGCTTTAGACAATCAAAGCTTATGTGATACTGCTGGAAAATAGTTGCAAAGATTATCTGCTGCATGAAATGTCATCGGTGAAAGAGCGAATCATGTTCTTACTGTCATTGTTGCGATAACATGCGTTACCATAACAACATAGAAGAACGTGCTATCACCATCATTGTTGTTCTAATAGCTCCAAAATGGGTGTAATTCACAGTTACGTTATTGAGAAGCTTGCGCAACAAGTAAATTGAAGCAGGTTCGAATAATTTAAAAACAACTTATTCGGACAGAATCAGATAAGCAAAACGTATGTGATACTGCTCGAAAATAGTTGCAAAGATATTATCTGCTGTATGAAATTTCATTGGTGAAAGAACGAATCATGTTCTTATTGTGATTGTTGCAATAACATACATTACCATAACAACATAGAAGAGCGTGCTATCACCATCATTGTTGCTCTGATAGCTTCAAAATGGGTGTAATTCACAGTAACGCTATTGAGAAGCTTACACAACAACCGGAAGAGTTCTAAGTAAATTGATGATAAAAAAACCGAATTTCGCAATACGCATGAGTACAGCGATTTTACTTATAATAGTATATCATTTGGTAATATCTCCCAACATTATTACATGTATTTTGAAATTTATGAGACAAAAAAGTAATTGATGATATCCAATATACTGCAACGTTCTATTAAGAAAATTGACCGGTAAGGAGATCCACAGAGCAATCTTTCAATCTCTAACTACCTGATACAAATCGCCCTTACGATGGGCTTCTCCACGCCATATGAACATCTTTTTTTCTTTCCGTACTAAGACACTGGGATTCTTTCTCAACGATCTAAAAAAGTACTGCAACGAAGTAACATTTCATTTAAGTAATCCTTTAAAATAAAAGAAAATAATTGTGTGTCTTTATCATTTGTCTTTAGGTATTCAAGAAGGCGGAAACACAGTAAGGAACTGATTGAACCGAGAATGCTAACATCTGATTTAATACGCGAAGTAGGGATTATTACCCACAGTATTATTCAAAAGGATAACGACATTTGTGTCTTTAATTGATTACACTTTTATAAAACAAATAACAATGATGAAGTCTCAGCAATATATCTTCGGCAACATACATTCTTATTTCTATCATAATGATTACATCTAACGATGAGGATGGAAATTGTTTATTTTATTAATAGTTCTGTTTGAAAATATAGCGTGTCTCGGAACTGTTTACCCTTGTAAGAAAACGGTGTGTGCTTTTTCAGTCTAAGCCAACATCTAAGAATAACTGTTAATGTTTTCCTATCTTAAGAGACGAAACTCTTAACGGATTTTATTTACTGAGAGGGTCCATTTAAATGTTAATATGTGGGTGACAAATCTCTTTGGATAATCTCAAGTAAAGTTGAATTAGAACTGAAAATAATTTATCACTGAAAGACAGAGAGAAATAACAACCAGGAATATGGGAGTAGAAAGGCAGTGATAAAAATAGTATTAATAAACTCTAGTTGATGCGTAAAACGTACGGTGGGATTTAACATACAACAGAATGATTTTGAACTATTTGTTACACTCGCAGCATTCACACACAGCAATTAAACTTATAGCCATAGTTGGCCTATGCAGCGTATACATAATTTTGCTTCCTCTAATTTTTCAAATAAATTAAACAAAAACTTGTAAAAGACTCGACCATTTTTTGTCCAGATTGTAGAATTGCAATCAAATCCGTCTAGCCAGAGTTTCTTTTGTACAGACGGACAAACCCAATCTAATAGGTGTAGATGTAAAATGCATCGTCTCATGTAGGTATGCAAGTAATTTTTTTCTTTCATCTTTCATCAAGAAGAAATCACAATGAATCAAATAATCGAAAAACAATTATGGGGAAGGGGATGTGCCCAGTATATCCACAATACTGGCAAATCTTGATTTGATCACTCCTTATGATAACGTATTAAGTTCTTTTTAAGTGTCGCAGTTTAATAGACAATTTCGAAAAAAAAAATGTACACCAGAATATCGGAGACAAATTCTTTGCAAGAGGCTCAGTCCGTCCACTGGAAGATCATTTGACATTTGCATAGAAACACGTCTCAGGTAAAACAGAGAATATTTGAAAAGAGGCTACTTACGTAAGATATCATGGGCAGGTTGAAACTAGCTGCCATACGAGCTTCGTGAACGCAAGTCTCCTGCGGTCCGATGTACACCGACACATTCTTGGTCCAAAGCACCGCCGTCTGGAGGATGCTCTCCGTTTCTTCGCCGTATGTCTCCGTCACCGCGAAAGTCAACGTGTGATTGTCCCGCAACGGACGCTGGTTATTGATTTCGTCCACGGCCACGCTGATAGCACCGGAGATGGTCAGTCCCGGTCTGGGATAGCTCTTGTCGCCGGGCCTCCTCTCCGATCCCGTCATGTATCCCATGGTGAAGGTTCTTCCGATGAGCACGGGGGCCTTCGCCAAAAGGAGGAATCCCAAGCACCAGTAAAGCATCCCTCCGCCGGTCATGGTGCGGGAGAGGTCACGTGCTAATGCCATCGCGAGTCTGTCTCTCTTTTCGCTTACGTAGGCAGGAGAATCGCTTCGAAGTTTTCGTCCTGCATCGCAATCTTTGCTGTCATATCCTTAAACTCGCGGGTCCGAAAACGTTATCGCCACGCACGCGCGCTACGAGCGTCCATTCATGTACGACGAATAACAAGGATGACCCAAACTAGATGATTTACACGAAACAGTCATCGAGTTTATTTCGCTAATGAACCACAGACGCTGAAGGAGTTATGAACTCACTCCGTTTCGTGGAAGACCCCTTGCGTTGACCCCTTATGCAACAACACGAAAACTAGAGTAATACATGAGCAAAAAGTAAACACAACTTCGTCGCGCGGCTCGAATAAATGAGAAAAGGCAAATTCAGGGATTGAGTTGAGGATACTAGAGGGGCTTACGGGAGTAGGGAAAACGGACACCCACACAGGACTAAAAGCAATTCGTAGCACAATGCTCGCGTAGTATAACTTGACGTTGCTGTTCCGCCAGTCGCGTGGCGTGACTAACATGCCGGTGAAGTCTGCACGCGCGTGTAGCGGTCTTTTATCGGTTGGAGATCCCGCAGCGCCCCTCTCACTCTCAAACACACACTCTCCACTGCGTTGTGTCTGTCTGCATGCACTTATGCGCACTTTCACTACACAGACACGCATGCAACACAAATACAAACGTGTTTATGGCATTCATTCACAAGGTACGCACACAAACAAATAATGTGGAAACGAAAACGATACATTAAACTACTAATTGGTGGTAGGACTATAATTTCTCAATTTAGGGAGATGTCATTTAATAGGGAGGAGCCTATGAAAGATTTTATTCGATGAATTAGGATATTTCAGAGATCTTTCTTTATGCAACTCAACCGAATGGGACTTCTTGAGTTAAATTGAATACGTGTGTATGAAACACACACACACACACACACACACACACACACACACACACACACACACACACACACACACACACACACACACACACACACACACACACACACACACACACACACACACACACACACGCACGCACACGGCGTAACGTTGAGTTAGTGATGCCAAAGAAGTAAACAATCTGACAGCTTTCCTGCAAATCTCCGCAGTCTTGAGTGATGGCCCAGTTTACCTTGCATGCATGCAAACCGTTACTAAGTTCTGAATACCCACTGTTGTTAAGTGTCGGGCGTTCGCACGTGCTTCAAATGTTTTTTTTTTTGTGTGTGTGTGGTTCGTGCGAAGGCAAAGTTATTATGCAAACACAAGGTGGCTCTGGAAAAATAAACCCGAATAGAGTAAACGAAGAATAGAGGTTGGTGTGAGTGTGGATGTGTGGGTGTGTGCATGTCGCTTTAAGGAACTTAACTTTCTTGATGCGTGAAATATAAGTTTCGTATCAGGCTAGAGTTTGGGTGTTTTAAACCACCGCTTCTGCTTGGAGTTTTTCGTTTGATTTAAGTAAGTAGTCTTAGCTTTGTAGTACAGTATCCGTGTACATAACATAAGACATCATGTTGTATATGTGCACTCACGTAATCAGAGAGAGAGAGAGAGAGAGAGAGAGAGAGAGAGAGAGAGAGAGAGAGAGAGAGAAAGAACAGTAAATTGATTTAAGCACCCTGGAACAAATAGATAACAAATATCAGTGCTGCAAATTCATATTAAGCGAGCAGTTACGCCTTTAAAAAGTGTTGCGCTGGTTTTAGCCACGGACATGGCATTTATGATTGCCGAAAAAAATGGATACTTGCAATGTTTCGAAATATACATACACACTATAAGTACAGTGTATACGTGTTTTGGATAAAATATGAAAATTATGGTAAAAATTATGAAAATATTATGGTGAAAATTATGAAAAAATATTGTTTATTATCGATAAAATTATACAGTTTAGTATAATTCAAAATTACTTAAAAATAAAATCCATTATCATCACCCCAATAATGTTCCAAAATAAAAACTATAACAAATGTTGTCTTTAATTGTAATGTCCAAATATTTAAAGAGACGGAGTAAACACGATAAGCACTACGAACACTCTACTAGTGTTCGTAGTGTTTATCGAGTGTTTATATGACACTGTGTTTACCACATGTCATATTGCTACGCACGCAAGCATATGCAATATGACACTGTGGTAAACACAGTGCTGCTAGCGTCCTTCGTCCTCCTAAGTGCTACAAGATGGATTTTTATTATTTTTTATACAAAATAAGAGAATTGTATAGGATTGTTGATGATAAAATTAAATATTACAAGCAAATATAAATAAATTAATAAATTTATATATCGAAAAAAATTGGGGGTGCTGTAGTGCCTATGCACGAGCCACCCCTGCTTGAAAACTAAAACTTCATCTTTTACACTGACTCATGACACTGCGAATGATGAAATGCGTGTTTCTTTTAGGAAAACAGAGCACCATGTTTTAGTTTCCCAGTTCAGGAAGTAGTGAATATAAAATTTCCATTTCAGTAGATCCTCAGCAACATCTTCTCGCGCTGGTTTTATCTCCATTGGACGCTTTCTATTGGGTTCATATGAAAAATGTTTTCACACAAAGAAATCCGTGGCTTAGAAAAACTGACAGAAAGGAAGGTGGTCTAACGACAGTGATTGAGGATATGAAGAGTCGGATGGCGCGTGTAATGAGAGAAAGAAAATCAGATGTATGTGTTCATAGCCGCTTAGGGTAAGCCATTTAGGATCATGTTTTTCTGTTGGATGATCTTATGCGTTAAATACTAAACCTATAATGATATATCAACTCCTCCGTTGCTAGGGATCTCTGCCATCTCTACTATCGATGCATTTATGGGGAAATCATTCATCATTTGGCTGTGAGTGACAGGAAGACCCAGACAATAATCTATCACCAACTAAAGTATTCCAAATTAATACCGCTATGTATGAATGCGGATAAAATATATTCCACCAGAATATGGAAATTTTTTATTTGATTTTTAATGGCAATTAGTTTGAGATTCAATTCTTTTAAATTAGTTTTCGTTTTCTTGAAACGAATTCAAAACGTTTTGAAGAAACCTTTTAAATCAGTACTCAATTTCCATTGAAATACCACGCGAATAATGCCAATACATCCTGGAGCAGACCCAATTAATTAGCATTTGTAAAGTGTGTGTGTAACAATAGACTTATTACTGGCAATGTGCCCATCAGTATCAATAAACCCACCTGATTTCTGTGATATTAATACACTCTCCTGAGTACAGTTTAGTTTTAACTCTTATGAATCAACAAGTACACATGCTTAACTTGTTGATTCATTCCAGGAGCTATTAAGATTCGTTTGGTGAGTCAGCACACCAGTTATTTTAGAACTTTCACTAAATGGGGTTTCTTCAAATGAGATATTTGTCGAGTCTTATTGTTTTTGGGATCACTTGTAGGAGTCCAAAGGATGTTTAGAAAAGGTAGACGCGAGTTCGCGAGTTCGATGAAATTGAATAATAGTAAGAAAGTTTTAGATAGATCATCTAATGTATTTTGATTGGGATTACAAAATCTATTGGAAGAATGCTTTGTAAGGTATTATTAGCTAACGCTTCACACAGCAAACCAGTCCATCTTAATACTCATTCAATATCTTCAGTTGTTGACCTAATTGGAACACGTGTTGAATGTAGATTAAAGGGATTTACAGAATCTGATAGCCTGGGGGGTAACTATGCAGTGTATATACGCACAGTGGAATGCTAAGATTGCTTTGGATTTCGAGTGATTTGTTAATTAAGATCTGATTGAAAACCTAAGAGGTTGACTGATATTCAAGGTGTTCTATATATTTTCTACATGCTTACAACACCTGCATAATATCCCCAGTGGAATGTACAAGACACAGGTAAAAAGCATTACACGGAAATATTCTCTGTTGTTTTAAAGTTAAGTGGGTGTGTTCTGAGGATGGTTTGTCGGTTTTAGAAGAAACGAAAAGGAACAGAATTCTTCAATAAAGGGACACCGTCTAATACATAATATTATCACGTGTTAGTAATCAAATGTTAAACTGAAAAACAGACTTAAGTGACACACATTTTCATTAGCCCAATAGGCACTTCAATATTTTAACGTATCCATTCCAATAAAAAAAAATATATTTATGAGCCGACAAGTAAACCACATGCTTCGTAGAACTCCATATGTTCCTGCCTTCAGAAATACCCAACGTGATCGACACCCTTGTCTTTATCGATCTTTAAAATATCCCCGCAGTTCTGAAACGACAATTTCACATCCTCTCGAACAGCCCGTTCTTTCTGTGTGTTGCCGATTCCCAATAGTTCCACCTGTTTACAAAGCTGTCGTACAGACTTCCGGCACCCTACTGAATACAGGAAATATTTTCAACCGTTTCCTCTTTACCGACAACACTTCTTATTCTGCAGCACATCACCCACTCACTTCAAACTTGAAGTAATCTCTAGTTTTTTTGTTTTTTTTTATCGCATACTGGACTGAAATTTAACTGTGAAAAGAAATATCACTCGTAGACTGGTAAAATAATTTCACTTCAAAACAAACTCCGTTCTCTAGCATACGACATACCGCCTAATACATGATATTATCGCTTAATCGAGAAAGAAATTAAAATAGAAACATTATTGTAGAATCATTGTATAGATAGATATCTTCTCCATCGATGTCCATTAAAATCTCTTGGTTTCCAAAATACTTCAATAGACACGTAACTAAAATGGATTCAATAGCTGAAATTCAACGTGATCAATGTGTGCCATATTCTAATCAATGAAGCTTTGCCCCCCCCCCCCCAGTGTGAGACCAACCCCTTTTTAGTGCAGACCTTAAATGGGTCAAAGAGTTCCACGTGTCCTATAAACAACGTTTCTGGGTTTTTATTGGTTAGTATTGATATTTTTTCCTTTCTGTTTGTTTTCAAACGTTGCATATAAGATGCTTTAAATCAAGACTAACGTATTGCACGGACTCACACTCTAAAAACTCCTTCAGCTGAAGCTAAAATAGCGAACGCTTTGTCAGAAGTGGTCTTCGAGTATAAAATCCAACAATGAATGTTATTTTTGTAACCCCGTCTGCTTTCAAACAATGGTTGCAACTGGCAGGTGCTGCTGACGTCAACTGATATAATGAAACTTTATATTTTTTCTTTCTCTTTAATCCTCTCTATCTTTGATGTCTCAAAAAATCATAAAATCTCGAGAATAATGGGCTTAAGAACCGTCAAATGTTGCTACAGTAAGGAAGAGAGGATGCGAGTGACATCACTTGGCATAGGAGACAAAATAACTCCGTAGGATCTTTTGTATTCCGACATTTTCTTATGTAACCAAGAAAGAACATTCACAGCAGGAGAACCATCTCAAGAGGAGGAGGATAGTCTATGAAAAACGACATTTCAACGAATGGTAACTGAACAGGATGACTCTTAACCAGAATAAACACTGACTTTATCAATAAGTACATTTCAATCATTGTAATGTATCGTGAAAGATACGTTTCTAAAACAGATTGTTTTCTGTTTGGTGGAATTGTTGCGAAGCGAAGCGAAGAACCCCATGAGCACAGAGTCGTTATAAACATTTTAGTGTAGCATCAGCTATCTGTCCTCTAACGATCCCTATAATTATTCTAAAGTCGGATCACAAAATTTCCGAAAACCGGTCGTACAATATAAGCTAGATGTCGCTTGTAAAATACCTTTCGATCAGTATGTAACCTTTTTGTTGTTTAGAACTGAAGGCATCTAACTACAAGGTTCATTTGTGAATCCCTGTGTTGCTGCGATGTAGGTGAAAACGCGGATGAAAAACCCGGAAGGAAAACTCTCAGTCCGAGATCGGACTATATATATATATATATATATACGAGAGAGAGAGCGAATTAGAATTATGTATAACTTTTAAAACATCTATAAAATCACAATATTTGTTACGATGCGAAATTTGTCTTCACTTTCCTATAAAATGTAAGTTATTAATTTGAAGACGACGAGGATTACATGTGTTTCCTTAATTTTCTAAGCCCTGTTTATAAACTAGACGACAGCTATTCTGGACACTGCAAATTACTTCCTACCAGTGCTCTGTCTCCTCCTCGTTTTTCCATGCCATATTCTTGTTGATCAGGCAATAGCAATCATACTTGCTCATAACTCAGAGCTGTTTTCGTGCGTCCTAATGCTCGCTAATCCACATGGCGGTGATTACAGGCCAGGCGAAGTAATCTACAAGACCGTAGCTATTAAAGTGTCTGTGTGTGTGTGTGTGTGTGTGTGTGTGTGTGTGTGTGTGTGTGTGTGTGTGTGTGTGTGTGTGTGTGTGTGTGTGTGTGTACATGGATGCTGAACTCGGAGATGTTTCTCTCAGAGAATGTTTTCTTTAATGATAGCTTCTGTTCTTCTATCTGCCTCAATATTTTCCATCGTTCTCTTAAGATATTATTTTTATTCCGCCATCAAATCAATCCTTTAGCATTACCTTCCGTAGATTAAATTAAACTATTAACTAAGTCCATGGATTTAGTTAATATTTTTTATTTCGGAATCCTTTAAGAAGAAAGTTAATTTAATGGTATGTTTATTAACAATAACTTTATGATGAGGTTACGATCCATTGTTGAATGCGATTGTTGGAGAAACTTACATTGTTAGATTTTGTTTACATTATTAGATTCTAAATAATGGTGGAAATATGCACTGTTTGCTACGTTACAACAAGATACTCTCCACACTGTATTTCACGACTATTTTAATCTCATGATCATTTTGATAATTTAAACAACACAAACAATATAATGACCAGTACTCATCTGCCTGTCATCGATCGTAAACTTCCAGAAACAGCTTTTGGGTTACATTCAACTGTTTGTGGTTCCTATATGCTTGAGTAAAGAGGAACTTATCCTAGCGATTCCTGACTCTTCTGCACCAGTGCTCTCTTGTAGTTTGGCGATTACCGTTCCATCAATGACCACCACGCTAAACTCATGTTCCTGATACTGCGTGAGTGTGTGGCGATCGCAATGTCGTGAATCATCGTTTGATAGAATTACTGTGGTAAGTTGAGCTGTCACGGAAAAGCCAAATCGCTACTGTTGGATGATTCTTAAATCATCGAAATATCTCAGATTCTGACTTTGTAAAAGCATGTGTTGCCCACTTCTGTAGCCATCGGAAAATAAAAAAAAATAAGGATAATAAAAACATGCAATATTTTCCATGATGTTTCATTAAAACGAGTCTTATGTGATATAATTTTATAATACTAATCCATAGTAAAAGAGCTCTTTTTATTAATGTATAGCAAGCAACTCAATATTTCCCTAGCGGTAAAAGAGTACACTTTGGTGGTTGTCATCGCTTCCTAACGTTTAGCATTATAGAGGCGCCAATTCTTCCTTCGCTCCGACCATCAGGAGATGCTCGAGACAACTCTGAATAGAAATACTTTAATTATGAATACTGTCAAGTAAGATTACATGCTGAAGTTACTCCAAGGAGAGAGATGTTGGAGGAGATTCGAACATTATAGGTCATCGTAAATGAAGCAGGCTTCTAAATCTATTTATTAAATAAAACGGCCCCAAAACGCTCTTAAGATAATGTATAGATTGATAATCTCTTCCCATCTTGTAGGTATCTGGAGCGGATAATGTCACAAACAAAAGGATCTCTAGGAATATGGACAATTCTAAATGTAATGGTCGAGCGCTTCTAGTGCAAAGGGCAAAGCAAACTCTAAATCGCGATGACTACATCCGGGATCACGCAAGGGTGTCGTATACAAAAGTGAGATCCCTTTTACCTGTTTCCGTAATATCAGCTCTTTGCATTCAGTTAGCTACTCTTTATTTACACACACTGAGTAAAAGAATGTGTTCCTCCTTTGTTTGCAGACAGTTCCCTTGGGTCACACTGACAAAGAAAGATACCCGAACGATTTCTTAGATGGTTACCTTTCACCAAAGATGGAGAAAAAAATTAAAAAACCTCACCAGTCATTGGGTGAGTACTTAGAAATATTTGCTCACTTCCAAACTGTGAATTGTAAGAACAGTATAAGAAGTTATAAGTTAGTTTGGTGTAGTTGGAACACATCAAACAAACCAGCCATGCATGCACAGCCGTAGCAAATCATGTTATCGTAAGGATAGTGCTTAGAATGCATCACGAGTTAAAGAAGAAAAAAGGGGAAAAAAATAAAAGATGGTACCCTATCTTCGTTCTCTGCATCTCAATAGTGCAATCAAAGCAACTGTATGTACTCAGGTCTCTATTGACACAGACAAAGCAAAAGAATCGTGTTCATTATTTGCTATGGTAGGGTTTTCGGAGATAATATGTTTATATAGAGTTGCGTATATATAGTAGAAAGCTTGTGGTCAGTTTCTGCATCGGTAGACATCCATTTAAAACGAATGTGCCAACTTTACACTCAGATAGATACTTTGTCCGTAAAATATTTCTACGGATGTTAATCCGTAGAAATAATTTGAATTAATTTAAGTGCTTTTCTTGAGTAATGCCAATACATGAGCGTGTTATTTTCAAACATTTATTTAAGATACATTAGGATAAACGAATTTATATGGCACCTTACTTAGGTGAATGCACACTAGATCACTTTTAATATATTCCAGGCTATTTTATACTCCACCCATCTTGTTGTCACTGTTTAAACACATCGGGTAAGTTAATGTTGTCTTAGCCGGAGGATAGTGTAGACAATGATGTCATTACGTAATGCATTAACATAGGGAGGATAATTATCTTTATTATCAGAGCTCGCAGCTATTAAGCCCATTTGCAGAACAAGTGTATGACAGACTATTACACACGTTTTTAACTAAGGGTTGTGTTCTCAACTGTTATTCTTTTCGTGGGTGAAAAAAAGAGTTTTGTAATGCACTCTTCTTTCTTTCCGACACTGTAAAGAATATCCTTGATGCTACAAGGTATTCTAATTAGGTTTGTTTTTAATTCTACTGCTATGAAACTGTTTTTTTTTGTATTCTCATGTATTCAAACCATTATTTTCAGTAGAATGTTATGGCGGTGTTATGTTTCCATCTGGGTACTGTATTCGCTCGTGGTTTGACAGACATTTATTAGTCACCTTAACTTTCTGAGCACGCTATCCACTTAACCTTTACACTTGTAGGTTTTGTTTTCAAATATCACCGGCCATTCTCACTAAATTAGTCTCTAGTCATGGAAGGCTTGTCCCGTTTTCATTTAAGGTAGCTTTTAAGAAGGTTTTCTTTCCATTTTTTATATTTTTCAAAACAAAAAAGCCTCGGCGACCTCTAAACGGATTAACAATTAAATCCCAACCATCTCCGGAAATAAATTAAGTACGTAACACCACAAAAGCTCCAACTTAATTAACTTTTTTGCTATGTTTTGTGACAGGTTCACTGCGCAATCATGTGTTGTAATTTGCCTTCGAATAATTAACTATGACAAGCGGCTAATATTCTAAAAGTAGATACGTGCAGAACATGAGTGCTCCTCTGCAACTAAGAGACTTAACCAGTATCATCCAAATTAACATGAGCCCTAGAAGGTAAAGAAAGATGATGACAAAAAAAAAAAAGAAAAAAAAAAGAGATAGATGAGATGAAATTATATTCGTAGCTTAGTGGAGATATAAAGGAATTAATTGTATCTGGGTGCAAAAGAATGCTATCGACGAAAATAATCAGGCATATTAGGTGGAGTTAGAGTGGTGCTTGTAATTAATAAAAAAAATGCAGATTATTCTATCCATGCATTTTCAGTTGAAATTATTCATATGCGCGTAAACAGAATTTTCGGAAATACACGAGTAAATCGAATTTTTTCTGTAATTATCTATTCAAACGATTTAGTTTATTTTAGTTTTATGAACATATTTTACCCCACTGATGATCATCAACCGTCTGTCATACTTAAGAAGGTCACCATGCAACGTGTAGTAATCTATCTACTCACCACACACTCAGTTTCAGAACATGATTACCAGTAATTTACTGTCTTGTCATCATGATAACTAGATGTTCATGATAACATTCAGTAAATGTTCCACGTGTCATATATTTCATTGTTGGCATAATGCCAGCAGAAGGCTTGCATTAACAATACTTGAACTGTATCAAATAAGTTGTTTCAAATAATAAACCTAAATGTTCCGTATTGGGTCTCTTTTCCAAGTATATTTATGGACATTTTTCATACAAGGTGAGGTTAAGAATTTCGGAAAAGAGATAAGTCTCTTTTACTTTTATTAATTTCCATTTCCATTCTCTGTAAACAAGTCTCCTTTGTATGTCCTTATAAAATGCAGACATTAATGGTAGATCCAATGAAATCCTTTCTTTTAAAATAGCTGTTTATTATTGCGAAGTAAATGCTAATATTCCATTTAATTGTATCCATAAAGTGAAAAAAAAAAGATTTAAACAGTAATTTGCAAGACTTTTAAACGATAACATTGAAATAATTGTTCACCATTTCCATTAAGTGAAATAATATTAACCAAAGCGACCCGACATTCAGCAAAACACGCATTACAAGGAATTAAATTATATTCGCCTGCTTGTTTACTAATTTGTGTCCGTTGAATGGGGGGATAGAAATTCACTTATTAACCAAGAATTAATGGAAGACAGAGCACTTAATGTTTTCCATTAAGATACATATTTCTTCTGGTAAATCTGTTTTTTTTTGGAATAAACTAATAGCATGAAATAAATATTCAGTTAATTGTTTAAACAGATGCCTAAGCTTAAAAAGAGCTACGATTCATCGTTACTGTACCTTATAGTTAACGAAAATATTTTCATACAATCTAAGACACCATTGGCAAACACATAGTAATTAGACCGGACCCATCAGCGAGAACGCCAATGCAAATATTAGTTCCGTGTCAGAGTACTCACACTATGGTTTCATTTATCGGTAAGTTTTCCAATTATCAGATTCCTACCTTAAGTGATGGAAATATTTCTACAACAAATACATCTCAATACTTGACTCAAAATGTCTGCCTTTTTAGTTGGAGCTGCTTGCTTTGTTCCCTCTGGTTTTGTGTTAGTCATTTCAATGAAGTCTGCTGTATTCAAAATTCTCCAATGAATCATCGCCTGTTTGCTTGTACACAGATGCTTCCATGTGACTCCATACACAGCGTGTAAAGGGTCGGGAGATCTGGTTTAGCAAGGACCTCTTCGACTACTAAAATGGTTGACACGGGAATGGTTCAAATAGTCGGAAACATGTTCAGAAATATGCAGAGGCTGCCTCATAATGGATACGTACGTACGTACGTTAAGGAGGGAATATCCCCAAAATATTCCAGGACATTTTCTCTCTCTCTCTCTCTCCAACTAATAGGTTGTCGATTCAAATCCTACTGTGAACATGGATTTGTGAATGTCATTAGGTGGTAAGATAAATGTTGTAGTTAGTTCATGAGAGAAGGAAAAAGTAAAAAATCTATGGGAGGAAATATTTCTTCTGAGACTGGTTAACTGATCCTTTCTTGAAGTGTTTCAGAAAACTTAACGCCTATGCTGTTGCATTAAAACTGTCCTTAAGGAAAAAATATCATTATCAAAGCGCTATTACGACATCACTAAATTAGGATTCATTCTGTAAACAATCCAAATACGTACTGCCTTAACTTCGACCAGGAAACGTATAAATGAATTTACATCCTAGAAGTGATCGGAATAAATTATTTTCCCACACCTAAATCTGCGTTCAGATACAAAGAGATAGATGAGTTTAAAAGTTAGGATTTCTTTTAATCGTATCATTATACTTAGATACTTAAATATACTTGTCATTCACTATACGACTCTCTCCTGCCTGAACAGTTTTGCAAGAAGTTCCTTGTATTTCTCCGGAAGGTTTGAAGTGATCCGAGTTCTCATCTCTCTCCCTTTGTGATGGGAGGAATTTTTATTTCTTTCCCCCTTTGAAAACATGCTTGCAACAGATATAATGCACTGTATTCACAGAAATAATAAACTAATTCTGTCTAAATTAAGTTTCCAAAAACAACCAGCAAGTCATTTTGCTTGTAAATACAGAACACAACAGTCCGTCATATGCCAGACAAACTCAGATTTATTTCTGCATGCAAATGAAATAAAATGGTGGCAAGGAAAACAAATTACGTAACAGCAGGTAAAACGGTACAGCAGCACAACGAATAATATATGTCGCTGGTTTTCTTTAAGAAGGAGGAAGCCATTCACATTACAATAAGGACACCTTACTTCATTGCAAATGAGAAGAATTGTACTAGAACAGTTATGCACACAAAATGTATTTAGAATATTAAACATAAATGTTGGAAAAGGGATTGAAAAACTGTCCTTTTCTTGCCTTTTCTATTTTCTTTATCTTTAACTGCAAACGGAAACGTTTCTTGCTACTCCAATTTGTAGCCTGCAGTGTTGGTATCTGTTTTTTTCTGGGGGAATGGGGGGGGATTATATCCACCAAAGGGATGACCAGAAGTAAATTTGTTATCAGTATTCGCTGTCGGCATCATTTGTAGCAGTTTTTCTTCATGAGGCTAACTCGTATGTCTTTTGCGGTGTCAGCTATTCTGGCGTTAATTCTTTCTTTTAAAAAAAAGCGGAATATTTTTTCTCCAATCATCAAAACCCCACGCCTACGTCAAGATCGATTACACATTGCGTCTCGGAAAAGGAGAAACACATGACCTTTGCTCTTTAAGCGAACTTCTCATCTTCTCAGTAATATGAACAGCGTGTTGATTTGCTTGGAAAATTCCCCTAAAGATCACTTCTAATCCATCTGAAATATTTCTCTAGTTCTAGCCATCTTTTTCTTCCTCTTTCATTCTCTTTCTTACATAAATCAAACGTCATATCTTTAATTTTTATGCTCGTTTCTGTTTAATTAATACTAACTAAATAAAAACTGCACAACAAGTTCATCGTATGGAGTAATTACACGCTGTAATATTAATTTGGTAGCTAACCCACTTCGTTTCAGTAGAGATAGCAACGAATAAGATGGGAAAAGGAAACCAGAATAATTAACTTACCGCTAATTATCCTGCAGAAAAGCACGGTTGAATAATTACGTTATTTGAAATATTGGAACATTGGTAAGCAGTTCACTGACTAACGGATAGAAATGAACTTTGGGAACTTACCAAGTACCAAAGCGAGAACCATTGATTAAGCTCAGTAGAATTTTATAAGAAGCTACCTAAATACGCACGCGTCAACTGAGTAATAAAGTTGTCTTGTAAGGTTACACCATCCTTTACACTTACATAAAGTGACCCTCATCTGTACCGTATTATCTATAAAATTCGTCTATCCGATCCTTGCAATAGGCAGATAAATATCTTTAAGATACCATTTAGCGTGTCTACGATCGTCCAAAATTTTCCGCTACATTACCTACAGAAAGTGGCGATGGCACTTAAGGGATTTAAAGACGTGGAATGGAGCCATTATCAACTCATAGGATACGCATTATCTCGATGAGCTACTAGAAGCATTAGGTTTTATTTCCTCATACTTGTACATCTAACTTGCGTTAGTTAACCTAAGCAGATCAGTACAGTCTTTACAAAAAAATCACATTCAGAAAATAAAGGTGGAGCTCTTACCAAAACCAGTGAAAACATCTCCCCCCCCCCTCTTTTAGCAGGTTATATTCTGCGATACTTAGGATATACAGAAGAAGCTTGGATCAATCTGTAGAGGAGTTAGAATTGTACACAACGTAAGTGATGATGAGCACTAAGTTTTCTCCTGTAAGGTTGTTTCCCCTCATAACTTACGTTGCAAAAAAGGAAAAATTGATGCTTCAACTTAGCAATCAAAATTCAAAATCGAAGAAAATAACTTAAAATATTTTTTGAAGCTTAAACAATAAGTGTTTATTGAAAGGCTAAAAAAGAAAACATTTTCTTCAAGAGTTCAAACATTAGCCTTTTTTGAAATACTGAAAAGAATCTTGATGTGAGGATCTCAAAAAGAAGTGTTTTGAAAGGCTAAAAATAAATTTTTTAGAGTTAAAAAAAGTGATTTCTGAAAGACTCAAGAATTTTTAAAAGACGTAAAGATTCTTTTGAGAATTTTCAAAAAGTGCTGTTTTTCGAAAGGCTTAAAAGAATCGTTTATTACGAGGCAAAAAATTATTTTAATAAAGGCACAAAAAACTTTGAGGGGAATCCAAGGAAGTATGTTTTAAAGGCTCAAAAGAATCTTTTTCTCGAAGAGCTCAAAAATGAAGTGTTTTTAAAGGCTCAAAATAAAATCGTTTCTGGAAGAGATCAAAATAAAGTGTTTTCTGGAAGATCCTAATTTTTTTTTTAATTCTAAAAAGAAAATGTTTTTGAAGCTGAAAAGAAAATCTCTTTTGAATGGCTTCTAAAGAAAAATTTATTTTGAGAGAGAGAGAGAGAGAGAGAGTTCCTTAATAAAAAAAACATATAGTATTGGAAGAGTGACAGAAAATTCAAACTACACACACAGAGACATTCCAAATGTTAGCGTTTAGATGATTAAAAAGGCAAGCCTTAACCAAAACTCCGCGAAAAGCTCATACATCTGCAATACACCCTTTCGATACTGTTGATAGTATCGATCCATGAAGAGAAGAGTGGGATAATAGATCTTGGCTTACAGCAGGCTGGTAAGCTAAGAAGATTTGCCAGACATCTGTTCCACTCGACAGAACTTCTGAAAGGAATGTTAAGCTCCTTATAGCACGCGCTTCTTTGTCCCACCTTTAGCATTAGAGGTGGTATTCGGCGTTCTGATCATTTGAGTGCGACCTGCGAAAGTACGCCGACGAAAGGAACGGACGTTGTGCTCCAGATAAAAGGAGCTTCATCACAAGACAATAAACAAGCCAACTGACAGAAGCTACTCATGCTATAAAGTGTTGAGTAACTTAATTAAAATGAAAGGCCTTTGACATTGAACAAGATGATACAATAATAACAGGAAGAGATAGATATCAGGAATTCCAATTGATAAATCTGCATCCAAAATATAACGTTTAAAGATACAACAATTAAAGATACTTTTATTGTTGTTGTTTGTTTGGCTAGATGAGTGAAGCAAGAATGCTTTTCATATTCCCCGTTATCTATAGAAGAAAATGTATTAATAGAGTATTATTGAGCTATAAGCTCTGATCATGGCGGGGTAACGGCAATAGCCAAGCCTCAGTTAAAACTTTATTGGCTACAGCATTGCCATCTGTTACCCTGTGGAAAACATTCTAGGTTCAAGTCACTATGCTGAAAAGAATCTTGACGTGAGGAGCTCAAAAAGAAGTGTTTTGAAAGGCTAAAAATAAAAATTTTTAGAGTGATTTTAGAAATCACTTAAAAAAGTGATTTTTAAAAGACTCAAAAGAATTATTACGAGAAGTTCTTTTGATCCTTTTCAAAAAGTGCTGTTTTTCGAAAAGGCTTAAAAGAATCGTTTATTACGAGGCTAAAAAATTATTTTAATAAAGGCACAAAAGAAACTTTGAGGGGGATTCCAAAGAAGTATGTTTTAAAGGCTCAAAAGAATCTTTTTCTCGAAGAGCTCAAAAAGAAGTGTCTTTAACGGCTCAAAATAAAATAATTTTTGGAAGAGATGAAAATAAATTTTTTTCTGGAAGATTCTATTTTTTTTTTTCAAATTATAAAATGAAAATGTTTTTTGAAGCTGAAGAGAAAATCTCTTTTGGATGGCTTCTAAAGAAAAATTTATTTTGAAGCTAGAATAAAATTATTCTAGCTCAGATCAAACTATTAGTACATAAAATTATATCAACAAAAAAGGTATATTAGTAAAAATTCTTAAAAATTTTAAACTTTAAGATATATAAAGTTTTATTAGATATTTTAATTATATATTTTATTTTATCTCATATTTGATATAAAGTATTAAATTTTAATGCGTAATTTTAATATTTTGTTGATTTAAACATTCTTTAGTGTATTTAGCGCCATCTAGCGTCAAATAAAGATACAGCGAATTTTCCTCGATGACTGTTAGGACCATCCGTATTTGATCTTGCGGCACTGTTTCTTGTACTCTAATGCTATGCTTCTCGAAAAAAAGAGAGAGATAGGTTCGATTCCACTGAAACTTGTCTTCAGCCAATTCCCGAGTTAGTCGATCTCCAGCACAGGTAAGGATTTGTCTTCCAAAAACTCAGCTTTTAACCCTCAAAAAATAACAAACTTAGTCGTAGAATACACTGTTTATGAGTGTTAGGGTTTAGGATCACGAAATGTCCTTAACAGTCCCTACGATGCCTGAATCTATTAATAAACAGAGGCTCAACTGAATGAAGGCTGAAGATCGAGATCAAAAAAGTCTTCCGATTTCCAAAACAAAAGGGCTAAGAGACCCATTCATTATCATTGGAGAATTAAAGAGTCGTTAGAGGCTTTATGTACTTAATTTTATTTAACTAATAGCAGAAATCGTATTAATTTCGAAGGCCACGAGTAAGATGGATGGGTGTAGTAATGACGGACCTAAAATAAGTGGATGAACACCTTATTCGAGATGCTCCAGATGGAGAAACATGATGACATTATGAGACCTAAACGGTCTGTTTAGCTGTTGAAGAAGATAACTTTGACATCCATATGGGACGTATAATTTTAATGCAAAGCGAGCAGTCTGTTTCTTTTCTGTCATTTTTATTCATTATAGCGCCGCCTAACGAAGTGACAGCAAATGATGCTGGCGTATAAGGTGCTCACAGCAGATTGTAATTATGCCGTTATCAGAGGCAGTTTCAGCATGCATCGAATGCATGCAATAACACTGATAATACAAATCTGAGAAAAGATTGATGATGGAGCTGCTTCCACACAAAAGAAATCTGAAGGCAAAAAATCGTACAATCTGCAACCAAGATAAGTTAAAAAACGTTTTTCTGATTTCGGTCGCTTAAAAACGCTCTGAGATTTCGATCAGACATTTCTTTCCTCTCCATTGCATCAGACGCTCTCCGTCTTTTTGTTGCAGTGCTCTCATTGAACACATTTATCATAAAAACAGTTATCTAGAGAAATGTATCATGTTTCTGTCTTTTACTTTTTTTTTCATTTGTCTTCTTGCTGTCACCAAACATCTTCCAGAAACGGAGATAAATTAGGTGCAGACGTCATCATCTATTGTCATCAAGTGATAATAAGCCAATATTTACTATTATAAATGATCGTTTCCTTTTTTAATTCTGAGTTTTATTTTCATGCGGTCATGCAAATCAACCAACTTTTAAAAGTAAAAGAAAGTGACACTTAAAGTTCTAACAATATTAAAATAAAAAAAGAAAAAGGCATCGATTCAAATAAACTACGTGACAGATTTGTAATATAATCCAACACTCGGACAGATATCGAAGATGCAGAGATTGGTAACTGCTGTCATTTTGTATTATACTTTGTTGCTATTGAAAATTAATAGTTCATTATTTCCAGTCGTTCTCGATCTCTAATCTAATGATACAATAACGAAGTAAATTACTGATAAAAGTATATTTTTCAATTCCAACAATTTATAAATAAATTATATAATATAATTTAACTTATATGATATTCACGCATTTCTTTAGCTAATCCTTATAAGGACTGGCTTAAAGGGGCGAAGCAAGAATGCTTTTCATCTTCCCCGTTATCTGTAGAGGACGGTGTAGGGATAAGGTGTTATGAGCTATTAAAGCTCTGATCATGGCAGGAGGGTAACAGCAATAGCGGAGCCTCAGTTAGAACTTCATTAACTACAGCATTGCCATATGTTATCCTCCAAGGGTATTGGATTGAATGAATCAATCACCGCATCTCACGGTCGATTGATTCACACCAACCTTCTTTAGCTATCACTTTAAATGATTAATTTAAATATATTATATGATTAATATCGTTTGGTATATAAATAAAAACATAATTTTATTTTTGAATTATAAGTATAACTTATTTTTTTTAAATATTTCTTAAATTTAATGTACTTACATGATAATTATTAACATACTTTTATATTAAAATTAAAATATTAAGATTTTTAGATTTTTCTCAAATTATAGATTCATTCTAAGCCGAAGAGTACAGTTACTTCCATTTATCAAATGTTAGATTTCTAATTAGCGCATTTTCTACTTGAGTTTAGGTTAATAAAGTATTCATAGATTAGACAGAACGAGATCCAGAAAGCATTATTTAATGAAGATAATCATTCTTTCTTAACTAAATGGTACATAGATAGCTTAAGGTACTCTCCAACCCATGATCAAATTCCCGTCATCGGAAACTTCAAAATACTTAATTCTTTAAGAACAAAGACTGCCTTTATACCATGTTTGCTGAGATAAGTTTTTCTTGCTTCTATCGGCAACATCTGGATGCTGTTACAAATTACAGTGCGTGGAAGTAACAGAAAGAAGCAACCAAGGATAATGTGGTGGTTCGGATATGGAACACTGTCGCCCAACATACGCTGCTTGGAAAGAAGCCAACGGACCCCTTCATGGGCCAGATGTACTCTGCCATGCAACGAGTCACGTGTTTGTAGCTGGTATAAATTGGAGGAGGAATATGATTTGGCAAATTGTCAAAGATTTGAGTGATACCATACTGAGATAGAAGCGAAGGGAGTCAACTGCAAGTACTACTAGGGGTGGACAACCACACTCACCGAACGCGACCGTAGGATGTTATGAAGGATAATATGTAAAAACTGCCATTTTTCGGCCGACACATTGGATGCAGAGTTCCCGGAGTCGACTAGAACACGAATCCGCACAAAAACATTCAGACCCGAGGCTCACAACATGGATGTCTTTGGTAGGATCGCAATATGCAAACTCCACATTACCCGAACCAACATCTTCAGTGGCGCAAAAGGCTGTCACATCAGCTCACTTGCAAAGGGAATTTAACTACTTCTCTGACAGACGAGATTATCGTTGCAAAGTCAAATTCTGCTAGGGATATGATATCAGTGATGGAATACATAGTTTCCCACATAAAAGAGAAGGTGGGGAGTAAAAGCTTAGAAAGCTGTTATGAAGCTACATGCTTCATAACAGCTTTTATGAAGTCATAACAGCTTTTTTTATGAAGTTATGAAGCTACATGCTTCATAACTTCATAAAATCATGCTACACCCTGTACAGTGCTGTTGGAAGGCTATGGGTATGGTGGATTACCGGCGAATGTCTCTTACTAGAGTGCGTCACCTCAACTAAGAAATTCGGAGGTGGCGGTGTGGTGGTGCGGTCCTGTTTTCCTGGTTTGGCCTCAGACTTCTGGACAATGCAATGCAATGCTTCCTACTTTGTGGCATTTCTACGGAAATGACCATCGCCTCTTTCACACAAACCCATCGTGTCATAAGGGTTCATGGTGGGCATGAACATCACCACAATCGACTGGTCTGATCTCAACCTTATTAAACATCTGTGGGATGAAACTGGAGCGTTGGGTAAGGTCAAGTGATATCTGTCCCTCAACAGTCCTGGATCTCATTACATGGCTACGAGAAGAATACGTCAAAATCCCGAATGATCGTATCGTGCGCTTGTGGAAAGTATGCGCTGTAGGATTGCTACAGTGAAAAGGAGGTCCTTCATCTTATTAAGGTGGACGGCATGACTGTTTGTTCCTCACACTGTGGTGTCCGTTGACTTCTTTCAAGCAGTGTACTTGTAGACGTAAAAACACAAAATCGAATGGTAGTCTTCCGTAGATGATACGAGAAAATGACAAGGGAGGGGGGGGATTTTACATATACTTGGTTGGATGAGCGTACATGCTGTGTAATGAACAGGCAGCCGGTTCGAATTCCGCTGTAGGTATGGATGTTTGTGATTGATTTTAGATGGGAGATGAATTTCGTCACTCTATGTGAGGGACTGTTCTGATTGCTGGAGGCTTGAAGTGGTTTGGAAAAGTTTGACGTTTAGAGTCTAGAGCAAGGGTAATCGCCTTAGCCACAGTTCTCAACCCATGTATGGTACCAAGGCAGAATTGGTTTCATTTAATGACACAGCTGATAGCAATCCTACAATGACATTTACCATCATCGTGCTAACATGAAACAAAAGAGCTATAACAAAAGAATAAAAGCAAGATGGATACCGCTGGGTGATCACTTCTCTCCCATCCCCTTCCCAAAAAGAGGAGGGAGGAAGCGGTAATTTGCTTTCCTTAAAACAGAAGAATCGTGAGCCAGTCAGCGGTATCCATCTTGCTTATCCGACAACTGATTTTTGCTCTTCAGACTGCAGTAATGATTGGATTTACATTTTATTAATGTACGATTAAAATATTTTAAGTTTATTGTCATGAAATTATCAAATGAAATATCCTGCATTTATAATTAAAGTGTGCAATTAAAATCATGACCAGTTATTTTATACAATACTACAGAACTTTTTGATGAAATTCTAGTAAGTTCCCCAACCTGCTGAGCACGAATACGATGTTTGCTTTGAATATTTTTTCCAAACATTTCAAGTGTGTTTTCTATTTATAAATCGGTCCCATTAGAACTATTAATGATGTCAGTATATTATTTTTGACCAGTCAATTTGTCTGTTTTGGGAGAGAAAAAAAAAACTTGAGTTTCTTAGCGGGGGGGGGGGGGGACCTTTTCACTTCTGTACGAAAGCTGCTTGCTCATCCTGAGTTGAAACATTATTTGTAACGAAAGCTCAGTTGGTATTGACGAGCTCTTTGGTTTGAAATATCTGGAAAGACTCCTTCTATAAGACGAACAACCAAATGGCGAGTTATCCAGTCTTATAAGGAGACTGATTTTTTTTTCGGG
The DNA here is from genome assembly GCF_054136105.1 of Typopeltis vanoorti. NCBI lineage: Eukaryota > Metazoa > Arthropoda > Arachnida > Uropygi > Thelyphonidae > Typopeltis > Typopeltis vanoorti. Next base: position 57,718,332 of record NC_143557.1, on the reverse strand, counting down.
CAACTCAGGTGTTGAGTCCTTCAGAACGAAAGCACACATCTACAGACATAAAAACTTGCAGCAGAAAGGCGTGATGGCTGCATTAATTTGCCGTGACTCCCAATCCGGAGACCCTACCCGTCCTAAGAGAGACGGATGGGTGGAAGAAGATGTAATACAGAGATGATTTAAATTCGTTTTTTTTTCTCTTCTTAAATCGAAGGTCAAAATGTGTCGTTCTAGACTGGCGTACGGTGTTTGTCAGGAAGGTGACATTTTAGCTTCGTAAGTCTTATGCTGTCATCTGATATTATATCGAAGTATATATTAGGGGAAAGGCTAGAAGAAATGACAGTTGATTCGATGTGGGGGGGGGATCTAACCCACCATTGAAAAGGCTCAATGGTATTTGCCACATGTTTGACCGAATTAGAACTCAGCTTGTCGATAGACAATAAAAGAAGCGCCGAGAGACAGAGAGAGAGAGAGAGAGAGAGAGAGAGAGAGAGAGTTTACGTTACTTAATCCAATCGAACGTATCTGCAGTGTCTCAAGCTTGTATCAGCTGGTCCGAGGCGGGGCAGCTTCCTTCAGTCTGCTAACAGACAAGTGGTTAGCGAACGGGTCTCATCTACAGCACGCGAGTCACGTCTGCCCGCTGTTGGATTAGATCCCTTAGGAAGAGCGTTGGCTCCCTGCCAACTAGTCTTCGTCTCCGAAACGCACGTGTTTCCCCTTTTACTGCCACACGGCAGTAGCGGGGAAAAGCTGTAATAGAGTTAAACGACGGAGCTCTGATTACTGGAATGGTCTCCGAGACTCGTAAACGACCTCAACGATCGATTAAGATCTAATAAGGGCATGACATTTCCATGTAATTTGGAAATTTCCCCCCCCAAAAAATCAGATTAAAGTTTCATAAAAAGTTACTGCCGTATGATAATTATGTATACGCATGCGCAGAAGAGTCAAGTTTGCTCTTACTCTTCCAGCTTTCCATTTTGTTTTCTTCATCCGTCTCTTTCATTTGCTATTTCTTCCAAGAATTCCTTTCAGACCGACAAATGAGTTCCGAATCAGACGACAAAGGATTTTTATGATTTCTTCTCCGGCGTCACGAACGATGCAGCCGAAAACTGCGATTCGTTCTTACGACCGCATCCATGCATTGAAATGCGCTCTTATACGGATTCCGATTACGATCTAGGAGTCGTTCCAACGGAGATTATATCCAAGGCTGCCCATTTAAGGAATTCCTCGATGTGTTTCTGGTGTGCGGGCTGCGATGGCATCTTGTTTCGCTAACTGCTGTTGTTAAGGTGAATTAGATGTCATCCAATGCGATTCGAGTCTAATGCGTTATTACCTAGTAGACAAACAACGACCGCGGATAAAGTTTAAACGCCCCCTGGATACTACGGATGACCGTGCAGGACAGATGGAGGAGCTGCTTGCGTAGTGGAAAGCCAAAATTCATCATGATGTAAGAGACAGTTTTGGAAATGACAACATAAACCGATCTAGATTAATTAGGTACCAGACACTGATGGAGTTATGTGCGGGAATAAATGACATAAAATTTAGGAACATTAAATTCGTAAAGTACGTAATCATTCGTTCTCTATTTTGTAAACAAGTACAACAGTATTTCTATAGCAACGCTCCATTCGATGCATTTGATAAATTGTGTAACCTTTTATATAAAAATAAAATTTCTTCTTCTTCTGCTTCTTTAACTTCTCTTCCAAACCATACGCCAATCACCTCTTATTCCTGTTCTGTATCCTGCAAGATATTCAAAACCATCAAGTTAAGAATGAGTTGATTTCCCTGTAGATCACACTTTCCCGCAGAACAACCAACGATAGCGTTCATGCAGTACAGCGACCTTTACAGGAGCTAAAATTAACTTAGTAAATAACAGTAAGCATACGATACTTATATTTACGAAATCTGAATAACAGCTATTTTTAGACGCAGTTTACTTAAGATTACAGATAACTGCAACTACAAACGATCATTTTACGATTCACTAATTAGTTCGAAATAAATTTTTCGTAGCTTAAAAATAGCCACTAATATTTTGTCGAAGGTGTTTACCAAAACCATTGGATAGACTTATTATTCCTAAGACATAATTTAATCTCAGCTTCGTTCTGAAAATGTGCAACGAGACTGACTCGCTTTAAGTGTGATTGCCGAGGAGGTCAGTGACTTTTCAGAGCCAACAGATTTATCCCCGGAGTCATAACAGTTCAACCTGATGGAGTAATTGGATACCATCTGTTTAAACGGCCGAAATGTCATTACCTGGGAGATTATCGTGATTTTACAAACTCCCACAACATCTTGTAACAGAATTTAATAAACATCCACCCACTGGATATCATTTTTGGAAATAACTACTACTTTTCATGACTTAATAGTGCTATAAAATGGAGTACGAAGCTAGTTTATGAATTAGTCGACGTAGCCATTTCTTGGATGGCCGAAGACTTCAAGTGTAGCATCGGCTAAAAAAAAAATTACAATTTCCCGGTAGCGATAATATAACAGATTAATTCAATTTTTAGATAGTTTAATTCCAAGATGCTTCAATCTTATAGTTCATTTCTCGCGTGTAAACCCTCACACCACCCTGTGGGTTTTGCACAAGTTTCAAAACCGGGACATCCGTGTGTATCCAGAAAGAATGTGTCATTATGATCCACCTCATAGATTACTCGCTACTGAATATTATTATTGTGTGATATCGCCATAATTTCCCACACTGATTATGCTAGAGTACTCAATTGCAGTGCATTGATTACCCAAGTAATTTGCGGGTTTTCAGATGGTAAAATCCTAATGAACTTCTTCAACGGAAATTTAGTTTAAAGTTGCCATTAAAAAGTAATGAGTAATTTAAGAACTTCCGTGTGGATTCCAGTAAATTTCTAAAACCGGAAATTACCATACGAAGCAACGAAATATAACACTGCGCCAAAACAGGAAGGCAAACGTTACCATGGTGACGTTCTAACACCCAGACGTTAGTTACCGAGAATTATTTTCGACTTCCTTACCTGTTAGTGAGGAGGCTTATCAAAGATATTTGAATATCGTCACGAGTAATACTGCTGTAGTTAAATTGCTAAGGATTGCGTGAAGATAATAATCATCCTCATGTAATTATCATTAGCCAAATAATTTGTTAATTATCATTAAGCCAAACTTTCACGTAATTTAAACAACGAGAATCTGCGATAATTATCTAAAGATAATCTGAATAATTATCAATAATGACTACAGTTTATCTATTGTTTTTATCGTTTAAAAATTAGTTTTTTATTCTTTAAAAAAACATACAGATTTGACATTAAGCTATTGCCAAAATGTCATCATCTGGCATCGGTGATATTACAGCATTTTTGACAATGCAAAATTTGTTTCGAACAATAAAGTTGCTGAATGATTTTCTTTGTAGAAAAATACTGTTTCCTTTAACAAAGTAAACAATCATAGCAACGATGGGATAATAACCAATGCAAATAAACATTCATGCTATGATGTAAGTACCATTATTACAATAATAATGTGATTTGAAACTGTTGATGGATCATTGTTGAGGTTCGAAGTCTATTGTTGCAACTGAATTCTTGTACATTGTTTATTATTGTAATTTCGATACTTGGATTCGTTACATTTTTATTTATTTACTGCTAGCTGTCAATTATCGTTAGCATTAAATTATTCTTGTTTAAACCTTTATCGAAATGCAAGCACACAAAGTTTGCAAGTGAAGTACCATCACGATTACCCTATTTTGTGTATTGAGGTTAATGATTTCCCATTAATTGATTTCGTATTTCGTAATACAAATAACATTCTTTCAAACGAGTTTAATGCTCGTTATGCATTACTAATGGCCACTACCAGACCAGTTTTGACCTTTGTATAAGTAAAGGATCGTCTTCGAAAACAAGGCGATAATTCAAATCACTCCAACCTCACTGAGTAACCGAAAGTATCTTATAAAATCTCGATCACTCAAAAGATACTCAGCAGAGCTTCCCTTCAGCGACAGGCTCATCCCACGCAGAATCCTCAGTAGTCGCAGGTCGGCCCTACCACCAAGCTGACTGCTCATATTCCATTCTAGGAAAGCATCTGCCAACTTCCCCATCCGCACAAAAGTGCATCGCATCAGCAGGAGTTAGGCTTAGAAACGATATAAAACTCAATGCAGAATTCATTACTGTACTTCTATTTTCCTTGGCTATCCGTTACCCTAAGATATGGAACGAAGACTTCCTCAGTCCGTCGTCCAGTTCTTGAAAGAACTGGACGACGGACTGAGTCCTTGACTCTTTATCCCGTCATCTGAATGAGAAAAATCTGTGTGGATGAGGTATTATTGAGCTAAAAGGTCTAGTCATGGCTGGGTAATGGCAATAGCCGAGCCTCAGTTAAAACTTCATTGGCTACTGCATTGTCATTTGGTACCCTGATTAGTAAGTAAAGGGTAAAATCTCAAAAAATCGGACGATCTCTAGGCCACTCCATAGTGGGCGAAAGACCGTCCATGTCTCAGCGTTGGTTCCACTCATTGACGGCCGCCCCGTCCAAGCACCCCGACGGGCTCCCCGTTTAAGCAGAACCGCTCAGCGTTGGTTCCACTCAGTGTCGGCCGCCCCGTTCAAGCACCCCAACGGGCTCCCCGACTCCTGAGCAGAACCGCTCAAATTCCGAGGAAAATAATTCACCGACAAGAACCCCTCAGCGGGCCCTGCCGGAGAACACCTTCCCCGGAGACTCAAGGTGCTCCCTTAAAGCAAAAACCCTAAGGGAGCAAACTCAAAAACTCATCACCCAGGATAACAGCAACAGCCGAACCTCAGTTTACTTCCTCGGTTCAGCATTGCTATTTGTTACCCTGGAAGTCCTAAAAAGGACTTTAGACTCCTAAATCATCATCTCCATACTCCATTATACTTCTATCATCCTTATATCCTTATAAGGACTGGCTTAAAGGGGCGAAGCAAGAATGCTTTTCATATTCCCCGTTATCTGTAGCGGACAGTGTAGGGATAAGGTTATTGAGCTATTATTAAAGCTCTGATCATGGCAGGAGGGTAACAGCAATAGCCGAGCCTCAGTTAGAGCTTCATTAGCTACAGCATTGCTATCCATTACCCTCCAAGGGTATTGGATTGAATGAATCAATCACCGCATCTCACGGTCGATTGATTCGTTCTTCCATTATACTTCTATCACACTTAATACAGAATTCATATACTTCTTTTATACAAATAATAAAAAGGTTTACTATATTATTATAAAATTATTCTGGATTGCCGAAGATTTAGAAAAAAAAATTATTTTATTTTAAATTTAATTAAAGTTTTTAATAAATTATATTTCTCTTTAATCTTTTTCCAGGGTGTAAGGAAACAAAATTTTCCTATGAAATATCTTCAAGATTCGGCTGCTTGTATATATAGGTTAATGAGTCTACTGAAGCAAGTAATGTGAATTCATCATCCTCCATACACAAGTGGCCCAGTTATTACGTAGATACTTCACACGTTAAGTGTATACAAACTTTGTTTGTCTGCACTTGGATACAGACAGAAATAAACAAGAATATAATTTCTTGGAAAGTTTAATTTAATTATTATCAAATGTCGCAGCAAATATCAAGTAGATTAATTATAAAAAAAGAAGAAATATGCGCATGCGTAGCTAAGCTACAAAGTTCAACTAGAATCATATATTCCCCAAGTGTTTTGCAGCTACAGCAATTTTATTTTTAAAAAAATCAGTCTTTTAAAAGAACATAATCGGATTGATAAAATCAAAGTGTAACAAATACTTAGAAACATTAATAAACAATTTATACAGTTTTTAGTTTTCAGCATCTGAAACCAATTACGTTTTAACTCCAGCTATTAATGGGTTATAAAATCAATAAAATTACAAAAACAAAAACTCTAACGCACCATATTCTGTTATACGCTATCCTTCATGTTTACTGATTTTCCTGTCAATAGATGTTACAAAATGTAGACTGCATGCCAGCGAATAACTACTACTTAGCTTTGACCGATAAATCGATACGCATACTTCAAAAATATACATTCTCAGCCAACCAAAACTGTCATTCTAAAGATCTATAATAAAAGTCCATTGTATTTTATAGTATTAGAGGCATTGTTGCGATAATCTCGCGCTAGCCGTGACTCGATAACACAACAATGACATGCATGTGGGAAACTCGGTGGAAAATCCATCACAACACTTATTACGTAAATGATGAAATATTTCCTACATTACAGAGCAGCTCTTCCTGATAATTACTTGCTTCGGGTCCTAGAAAATGCACGAGATAAATGCACTTAAGCTACTAACAGCGCCGAAATAATAACATTATGTATTAAACAAAGGCAGATATTAGCAGACTACCAAAGGGTGTTATTTGGCCAACCAGATCATCAATAACACTGGTTGGTTGTTTCTACGAAACTCCATCACACCCTCAAGTGCCTACAGGTAACCACCGCAAACATCGTACACTCTCAGAGACTCAATAACAGCTTTGGAAAGTGTGTTAATACACAAAGATGGGGAACAACCAACTTTATTGAATGTCTTTGACGGAAGGTTTTATTAATTTGATAGGCTAGTCATAATTCTGATACATGAATTTACGTACATGAATTTGAAATTAAATTCATGTACGTAACAATCAGTAAGGAAGTTCAGTGTTTAAGTCTCTCGTTAGATTTCTAATAGACATATTAGAAATTCAAATGAAGTTCAACAAAGAATGAATGGAATAACTTGCAATTGTTGATTTTATGATCCAGATTTGTAACAATGAACAATTGTTGACAACGTAACAATGAGCGATTGTTGATTTTATGATCCACATTTGTAACAATGAACAATTGTTGAAAATGTAACAATGAGCGATTGTTGATTTTATGATCCAGATTTGTAACAATGAACAATTGTTGAAAATGCAACAATGAGCGATTGTTGATTTTGTGATCCAGATTTGTAACAATGAACAATTGTTGAAAATGCAACAATGAGCGATTGTTGATTTTTATGATCCAGATTTGTAACAATGAACAATTGTTGAAAATGCAACAATGAGCGATTGTTGATTTTGTGATCCAGATTTGTAATAATGAACAATTGTTGAAAATGTAACAATGAGCGATTATTGATTTTATGATCCAGATTTGTAACAATGAACAATCGTTGAAAATGCAACAATGAGCGATTGTTGATTTTATGATCCAGATTTGTAACAATGAACAATCGTTGAAAATGTGACAATGAGCGATTGTTGGTTTTATTATGCAGATTTGTAATAACGAACAATTGTTGAAAATGTAACACTGAGCGATTGTTGATTTTATGATCCAGATTTGCAATAATGAACGTATAGCAGCCATAATCGCCTTCAAAATAACAAACGTCGTTCTTACTTCCTATTAGGTTCTTTTATTTATTTATTTTTTATTTGGAGGGGGCCGTTTAATAATAACAATTTAACTTTCGAAACAATATAAAATAACCCACTGAAATCTTATTTTCTTTTCTTCTTACAACATTCATTATCTATTCACCTGCTTTCGACTATCTAATTAATTGTCTTTATTCCGATAACTCCCGTACAATTTTCCGCTTTAATACCAACTAATTAGTCGCAGTAAACTTCATAACAAAGTTAGCGCGTGTTTGATTTGTCAGTTTGTTCCTTACTCTGTTCGCTTCAGGAAGTGTGCTTGTGTTTTCCCATTTCCTGAATACCACCTTTGTGTGTTTACAGGGACAGACTTAAAATCTGATAATTAATTAGCTCCAGAGTTCGAATAGATTTTTGTTAAATGGATCATTCATTTCTTGTGGTCCACCTTTTCATCAAATCGTAGGACCTTTGTCCTTGTTTAGAAACAACTCCAATGACATCTTTTCCTACCCTCATTTTAACAAGAGTGAGAAGTCCTAACATCACAGCTGTCGAGACAATGCCCGCCGGTAACCATATCAAACACGTATCGGGCTTGAGCTGTTCCCGATTGTTATTGTTATTATTCCAGAAACAAGCTATTTTTACTGGTTTTTACAAGCTATTTTTATTATTCGAAAACGTAGCTAATACTCTGTATATATATTGAGTCTTTTTAAGTTAATTTTTATGAACTTAATTCTTAGGGGGAAATAAATTGAATAGCGAGTCGTCAGAACTGACAGAGTTAATACATTTTTACACACCACTCGATATGTGCAACTTATAGTCGGAATTTGAAGCAGTTTATGACAAAAATGTTGCTAATGAAAATAAAGAAGCAATATTTATAAGTCCTTAAGATACGCTTGATTAAAATCCACTCCAAGCAATCAGAAAATTCAGTCATAAAGTAAGATGTTATGATTAGTTATCTAAAACGACTACCTGCGACAATCACATCCTGTCTGAGACTGTTTCATTATTATGTAAAAGAATTGAAAATGCTAATATCTTTAGTTTGCATGAAAGAGAGAGAGAGAGAGAGAGAGAGAGAGAGAGAGAGAGAGAGAGAGAGAGAGAGAGAGAGAGAGAGAGGAATCGCTTTCTATCGTAAGTTGAGGGGAAAAAACTCCAATGGGATAATAATAAACATTCTAAATGCAGACACCCATGCGAAGTTTTATTACAAATTGTTATGGATTTCAATGATGGCAATTGTTGAATATTAAGCTATTGTTGTTCAACAATTATCTACAGAAACAAAACTAGTGCTATTCACTGATGAATATAACGAAATATAAGAAAAGCATACCTTTGTTATTAATTTCCATAATTCCCAGAAACCTTTGCTTTAGAAATATAATCCGAATGCTTACTCAACAAATGCTATCTTAGATGTTCTTATAACCAATCTCTCTCCAAGTTAAGCCTTGCCAGCCACTTCCTATTAAACCAATGTCTGTGTCTGAGTGTCTCCGGTTGACCATTTTGACCTCCGTATATACGAAAACGGAAGCTATTGTTGGAAAAGAGATTACCGCTAAGCCTCCTTTCCGACGACTGGCTTTTGGAGGGGGGGGGGTGGACAAAGGGGAACGGCAGGTCTTAATACACCCTTGCGGACTGGGAATGTTCTGCTGGGTTAGCTTTCTTGAATCATCTTGGAGGTGTTTTTCTTTTTCTTTCAGAAATCATTCACTTTCGTCTTAACCTTTTAGCTTGATTTGATGAAGTTGCGGATGATGAGATCTCTCGCAACAAAGTACGACCGATCCCGTTTTCCTGTTACAGACATTTTCCAGAGTTCCGCGTCTAAAATATCACCAGGTGGTAGGGGATTTGGAGAGTAAGTTTAGAAGTGTACATCTTAGATGAAAAATGGAAAGGTTTTATACGTGGCTTTATCTAAACAACGCTTACGAACAGCTGAATAGCCCTTGAACATAACACGACAGACAGATGGGAAGTTTTGCAGTCAAAAAGAAAAGTTCGGTGCTTTGGAGATCTTTAATGGCGGCTGTTATTACGTTTCTACTCTTGAATTAAAGAAATAAAAACAGAAGCAAAATACGGCATCTGATTATAATCTGTTTATTCACAGAATTATTACTAACAACAATTAATTCGTTCAAATACAATTCTCACGATTCAACAATGAGAAATATAACACTCAGGAAAAAAATTGGCAACGTGCCAAATTAATTGCTATTATTAACTGTGTGTTTCTGCATAAACTAAAAGTGCATACTTTGTTAATTCCAATTTCATTTTAGCTGATACAGTTGTCTGCCATACTTTTTTTGCTATTATGATTTTAAACGAAACTCAGTGAATGCCAGTACAAAAATGTCAAAAGTTACGAGCGAACGGAAACTAAACCAAACGAAAAATAACAAATATGGAAATATTCTCAAAAAATCAAAGGGTATTGCGCAATATCATCCTTGTATTGTGACGTCACAAGTCGAAACTGCAGCCATTTATGACTGATTACATTGTTGACTCTTTCTTGTCATTATTAACGTACAGATTTGAATCGCTTCAAATCATTTCGCTTTTACCATTGAAAATATTAATTAAAATGATCCCAAGTTTGCTATTTTACGAAATAAGAAACTAAAACGGAATATTTTGTTCTGTGTGAACGTTGGAACGTTAATCGTATCAATGTCTCGTCGTAAATTTATATTTTTTGAAGAATTATTCAGTAAATCTCTGATGTTCGGTAGCGCAGTACTGCCATCTGTACTTGAAATGCGGAATCATTTTAACTAGCGATTAAATTCAATAAATCTCGAAATATACATAAAAGACAACTTTAAATTGAAATAGAATTTATTAAGTAATTCAATTGAACTTCTGCAGCTGACATGTATTTTGTTTATTAGCTCGACCCTTGGAGATTCGCATTATTACACTGAAGTATTTCTAATTTTTCAGCAATTGTTATCTTTTTAATTTTATTCGAGTTTTTTTCCCAAGATACTTCGTGTATTAGATAATATTATAAAATGTTTCTATGCATAAAGAAAACCTTTCTGTAATATTTATGTTAATGTTAAACTTAGTATTCAATGTTATTTTAACATAATAAAAGCCTTTAATTGCTTTTAGAACATTAAAAGTTTTATTTCAGCGTATGTGAGCGTGGTTACCATGACAAAATCGCTCGTGTTTCATTACTTTTATAATTTTAATTGTTGAACTTATCGTGTTAGTCTGTAAACTTGTACATTCATTGTTGTGCTCCTAGAATTCATAAAAATCCCAGTTACGTTATTTACATAATATTTTATATGCATTTAATTAAACTTGATTTAATTGATTTCCATTAAGTGTGAAATACTATAATTCTCTAGTGTTCTCCTTTTATAATTTACGTGTCCAAGATCTCCTGCTATAACCAAGCAAAAATATCTTCCAAAAATAATAATAAATGAAATAAAAACGACTTTTCAAAAAATTATATTATTAAAAGCATTTATTTAAATTTATTCAATACTTTAACGGCTAATTTGGCTTTGCAAATATTTTAACAATTACACTGTTTTTTTCTTTATTTCATTATGAATCAAATGCCCAACTTTAATTTGATTTCACAAGTGGGCCACCTGATATTTTTTGTTAGAATCCGATTTAAGAACTAATCAGTTCTCTTATAAAATTCTCATGTATTCTACAAATTAGTCGTAATTCTAATTAATATACATGGATTAAGAATTGTCATGAACACATTGACTACGTTTAGACACGGATGCGTCTATTAAGTGGCTCCATCTGTTGAGAAATAGAAAATTTATATTAGTTCTTTTGACTTGTACTAGATGGCATCACCAATCTGAATGATTTTGTGAATAAATACGGCTGTATCCAATTTAAAAGGCACCTCCAGTTTTCAGTTTAGGCTACAATACAACTCTTTATATGGACTTGACTTTCTAGCTAAATACATTCCCATACACACAAAGAAAATCTATGCCCACAGGATTGGCACCCGCAGTCTATTGTTGTAGAGTGAAAGCACCATTAATATTTATCGATAGCGTTGTTGATTGTTGTAGTTAATATTTTAATTGTTAAGATAATTGTCCATGGGCTTTCGATGCAACAAACGCAAAGATTTATTGTTGTTAATATAATTTTAATTGTTGAGATAGCGTATGAATGTGTGTAATATGCCCGAGCGAGTACGAATGACAACAAATCAGAATGGGATAGTTAATGTAAGGCATCAAAATAGGGATGGGACAAATGGGCTTCTGCATTTCATGTATACTAATGCCAGGAGTATTAGGAACAAGAAGGAAGAATTTTTGGCCTTGACTGGCACTTCCAGGCCACAAGTTATTGGCATTAGTGAAACATGGCTGACTGTATATGATAACGCTAGTGGGATTGAATGTGAGGGGTATGGTGCGTTCAGGAGTGACAGGGAGAATAAAATGGGGGGGAGGGGTGTTATTAATGATAGCTGATGAACTGCAGCCAAGGAGAATTGAAGTTGTATCGCAGGATAGTGAAAGGAGCTCATTTGAGGCTATTTGGTGTGAGATTGAGACTGGCAGAATAAAATATACAGTTGGGTGCTGCTATAGACCAGGTGATGAAATAGATGGTGGGGATAGTATCCATAAGCAAATAGAAGAAATTAGTGGAAGGAGGGTAATTATTATGGGGGATTTCAACTATGGTAACATTGATTGGAAGGAGGAGAGGACACATGTGAGGAAGGAAATGGATTTCATTCAGTTATTAAGGGATAACTATCTCAGACAGCATGTAATTGAAAATACTAGGGGTTTGAGAGTGCTTGACCTGGTAATTGCATCTGAGAATTTGACTGTAATGAATATGACCATGTTGCCACCAATTGGTGAGAGTGATCATAATGTCTTGACCTGGGAGGTGGCTAAAGGTGTGGAATTTACGATTAAGACAGGGTATATGTGGAATTACCGTGCTGGCAAGTATGACAAGCTTAGGAGATTGCTTGGTTCAGTGCCATGGCATGTACAACTGCAAGGGCTGGATGTCGATGGAGCATGGGAAGTGGTCAAGGAGCATTTACAGGAGGTTATCGCTGATTGTATAGCTAGTGTCCGAATAGTAAAACAAGTAGGGGTTAAATGGATGAATAACACCATTAAGCTCGAGCTGCAAAAAAATAAACAACTGTGGAGGGAATTTAAAAAAAGGGGTGACCTGCAGGCACACAAACGGTATAAAGTGCAGGCCAGAAGGGTAACGAGTGTGGTAAGAAAAGCAAAAGCCGATTATGAAGCTAAATAGAATCCCAAACAGTTTTTTCGATATGTTGCAAGTAAAAGAAAAAATGTATATGGCAGAATGATTTTAAGGAATGCCGATGGTAGGGAGGTAACTGAATCAGTTGATATAGTGGAATTACTGAGCGAGCACTTTGCAAGAGTATATCATCCAGGTGGTGATATTGCAGAAATGGAAGAACCAACAGCTTATACGGGAATTATGGTGAATGAAGTGGAGGTGAATAGTCTATTATAAAACCTCAATGTCAATTCATCTGCGGGATTGGATGATATACCAGCTCGTGTCGTACGTGAAGCGGCTAAAGAATTGTCAGTACCCTTGACCATTTTGTTTAATTTGAGTCTCGGGTCTGGGTTAGTCCCAAGGGGGTGAAAAGAGGGGAAATTAGTTCCAATGCATAAAGGAGGTTCTAAGACTGCTGTTGAAAATTACCGACAGATCAGCATATCAAGAGTCGTTGTCAAGGTCTTGGAGAAAATAGTCAAGAGGAAAATACAATGTTGGATAGATGAAAATGGGATACTGTATGGGGGACAGCATGGCTTTGTGAAGGGTAGATCATGCCTGAGTAACTTGCTCACGTTCTATAACACAGTGACGGCTGAACCGGATAAGGGTAATGGGTTTACAGTGATTCTACTGGACCTTGCTAAAGCCTTTGATAGGATACTACATGGAATTCTAATCAGTAAACTGCAGCATATGAGAATGGATATAGGGGTTGGTGAGATGGATAGGAAGGCGGTTGATGGAGAGATATCAGGGAGTGGTTTATTCAGGAGTAGAGTCCAAAAGACGGCTTGTGACTAGTGGTGTGCTGCAGGGTTGTGTTCTTGGACCACTACTTTTCAATTTGTTCATTAACGATATAGGAAAGGATCTGAGAGGAAGTATTCACTTGTTTGCTGATGATGCAAAGTTGGGTAGAGCAATTGTGAGTGCACAGGATGTCAATATTTTACAGGATGATTTGGATAGACTGGAGGACTGGGCTAAGGAGAATGGATGCCAATTTAATGTGGCAAAGTGTAAGGTTATACATTTTGGGGTGAAAGGAATAGCAGCAGTATATCACATTGGTGGAACTGTACTCCAGGAGATTGATGAGGCCAGGGACTTGGGAGTGTTGGTGGATAGGAAGATGAAGTTTAGCGGGGCACATCGCAAAAGTGGCTAAATCAGCTCATCAAATCATTTGGATGCTGAAAAATACTTTAACAAGCAGAGACAAACAAGTTATTGTTCCTCTATATTGAGCCTTGATATAGAGGAACAATAACAGAGGAACAATAGAGGAACTTGATATATAAGACCCCATCTAGACTACTGTGCCCAGATATGGGCGCCAGGGTTTCTTCTTGATGGGGAGGAGGTGGAGAGGGTCCAGAGACGAGTGACCAAGATGATAGCAGGTCTGTGGAATGAACCTTATGAGAACAGGTTGAAGATTTGTGGATTGCAAAAATTGGTTGGCAGGTGGAAAAGGGGTGATATGATTGAGACATTGAAATTACTGAAGGGTTTCTATAAGATTAATCCAGAAGATAGTTTTGACAATAGGACTGGTGGTGGTGGGAGGACTAGGGGCCATACATGGAAGTTGGGTAAGAATGTGGTTAGCAGGGGTTAGAGCTAGGTGTTTTACTTGGAGAGTGGTGAATGAGTGGAATAAGCTACCAGAGTCTGTTGTGGGTGCCATGACTGTGAATGAATTCAAGGCAAAGTATGATAGATACTGTGTGAATGTCGAATAGTTGTTCTTGACATGATGTTACGGCCTCCCTCGATGAGTCTATAATAATAATTTAAATTGTGAAGATAATTGTCTATGGGCTTTCGCTGCAACAAAAGCTATGGCTTCATTGACCATCACCAAAGAAATTAAACAGAATTTCACAATCAGTATTAATTAAATATCTAAAAACAGTCCAAAAATGAGGGATACACTGAGATAATTAAGACAATAATAAGCAATTTAATACGAAATAATTTGGGACATGTGCACGTAGATCATTCCACATAATTCTGAAAGGATAGTTCGAAAATGGGCATATAAGAAAAAAAAACAGATCGGAATAAAGCAAAAATAATAAATATAAGAAAAATAAACTAAATAATGAGACTTTATCGGAATGGTCTTTTTTTTTACAGTTTTTTTTTTTGCATCGAAAGTCCATAGATTTTCTTGAGGGGATATTCTCAACACAACACGTTTGATAATGATAATACGCAATTTTATGTATCCTCACTCATTAGTTCTATAAAGGATGAATTCAGAGCTTAAGTTGTAAATCTTCGATGGTTATTCTGTTGCTAATAGCAACGTGCCTGCCTTTTTATAACCAAGTAGAATATCTCATCTCTCACCTTATATATCTCAATAACAGGTAGCATAAAATCTTAAGAACACTTTATACACACCCTTAGGTTTCGGTATCGTACTACAACAATCATACAATGACAAAGAGCTCTAAGAATAGCCTCAAGAGCGAGTTCGTTAGAACTGCGGAAGGTCACAGTTGTTCACTCACCCATTTCTTAAATGTCAATATTGAGACCAATGCACGATTCGCAGCTTCCCATTCTGTTTCATAATGCGTTAATGAGGTTTAATTACAATAATTGGCTAAAGTACCTGCAAACTCATGTTATGGTTTAAATTGTCATTGGTTATGTGTCCTTGAATATTGCCCAGAAGCCACCGTACTTCAAACTCACACTCTTGCTGTCTCCGTATCTTGTTTCTAATGAGTTTTCGCATTATGTAATGACCACATTTCCCCCTAATCTTTCCATCAAGTCAGGTAATGTAGCCCTGTATTTAATGCCCATATTACTGGTGATGATGCCTTCGGGCATTCAATATCTGCGCTACTCTACCGACAGTGGAGTTGATTGCCAGATATCGATTGCTATTCGAATCAATTGATATATTCTCAGTCAAAGGGGAGTTTTGCAGAACACAGCGAATGCATGCATTTTACATCTCCTGGAATTTTCAATTTCATTTTCTTTAGCTGCACCACTTACGTGTTATCTATTTTCTTGAAAGTTTTCCCTTTAACGTAAGATTCAACCCTTGAATTTCTTCTCTATTTAAAGAATACTGTCCCTATATAAAAGTTCAGGCCAAACTAAATCGAACCAAATCCAATATTTTAACCCCAAAATGTCAGTATTATTGCCCTTTGTGAATAATTCTTTCTGTGGCATTTGTCTCACATCTGAGAATGATCGATTTGTTATCCCTCAATATTATTGTCTGTAGGATTAGACAATAATATATTATTAATGAAATCCATATGATTTAATAAACAACCCCCTTTCTGTGTTATTTGTATCTACATCCAGCCAATAAAAATTGCGATAACAACTGGCCTAATATGCTAATTTTAAAACTAACATCTTCTCGCAGATATTTGTCATTATTTATCCTCAGCCGATTTCATTTTGTTTATCATTCTAATGAACATTTACTTTAATATAATTATTTATTTATTAGGAATTAAAATCTTGACAATATTCTTTGACACGAGCATCGGTGATTGTTCCAATATTTAGTAAAAGATCGGATGTTACTAAATATCATCCGTTTGTGTTTTAGTTTTGTTACATCGTAATAATTTGTTAACTTATACATCTTAGGCGTTAATAATTTTCTAATAATTTTAAATTCTGATACATTTCCTTTTAAATATCTTATTTTTTCCTCTCCGTAAAATCTAAGAATATTTATCGTTCTGCCATATGCACTCAAATCGTAGAAATCGCTCTTTTGAAGGTTTTTAATAGTTGGAGATTTCAAATTCCCCGCTTTTATTGCTTTTTTCGTGCCATTCGCGATGTAGATATCATTTAATGAGCCTACTCAGGGTTACTGAACAACTGGAATGACTGTTTTAGTTCCTGAATCTAAATTAAGGTTAATTTGTTTTTAGTTGGATATCCTATTACAGCTGTATTGTTAACGAATTCTGAGTCAGTAACTGGTCTACGAAAGTGAAATCGCTATATGCCTTTTTTACTTACTAGTTGTTCTTCATTGTGGAGTCAACTGAATAAATTTATATGGAATAAGAGAGAAATTAGTCGGAACACTAAATTAGCTGCATACAAGACAGTCTTCAAAATAGTTTTAACTTGTGGATCTGAGAGCTGGGTCAGAAGTAAAACACTTGACCAAAGACTAGAGACTGCAGATATGAGAGTCCTGAGAAAGATTAGAGGGGTGAACAGATGGCATCAATGGCAATATCATATTAAAAATGAGGATATTAGGAAAGAAGTTGACATTGTCAGCATCCAGGAATGCGTTAGCAGAGCTAATCTCAGGTGTTATAGTCACTTAAACAGAATGGGAGAAGAAAGATTAGCAAAACAAGTGTTCTCTGCCAGGTTGGAAGGAAAACGACCCAGAGGAAGACCAGGTCAATATTTACTTGGTCTTCCTCTGGGTCAGTACTTCGCCAGTACTCCAATATTGACCTATCAGTATTGGAGTACTGGCGACAAATATTCATTTGGTGGAAATTTTGAACACATTACTCGTCGTCTAGTATTGTTATATTATCCTATATGCCCGTTGAGGATACATATTAGGAAATTGATGATAATTACTGTTTCGTTTATTCATAGTTTGTAGACATTTACATACATGGGAAGTTCACTCAGTTCACACGGTCCATTTGAAATACTAGACATTATTATGTACATTTATGTACAGAATGATGTCTAGTATTTCAAATATGTATGTTAATATGTATGTACTTAGTGATGCCTAGTATTTCAAATATGTATGTACACACTTCCCATGTATGTAATCATTGACTTTTGTATGTTTAATTTCTTTTGGGAATTCTCTGAGAGAAGGTACTCTTAAAGAACTAAATTTGTTAGAATTTAGAAATAAGTACTTTATGCTAAATATCGTTAACTTGACATATTGAATTTTCAATAATTCCGAAATGAAGTATATGCTCTAAATCACCTACGATTAGCCAATGTTGTCTTAGGAAACTCCAAGTTTGTAGACAAATGATTAATGAATTGAATGCAGAAAGTGAAAAGAAAGGATTAACTATAAAAAAGATAAAACAAAAATGTATAAGAAATAAGCAAAAAGCTAGTTCGAATAAAACATCAGGAAATTGATGTCGTGACCTTCTTTGTTTACTTAGAACAAAAGATCGCAGTAGACGGAGACTGAAGAAATTATGCGTAGAATTCATCTCTGATGATGATCCTTTCTTGTTTGAAAAACACCACCGTGAAACACTTAAGGGAAACATCTCGGTTTGCCTTAAAAGAAAAATATTCCACAGCTGTATACTTCCGATCATGACGTACGGAAATGAAACGTGGACTTTGGAAAATCGACCAACAGGCTGAGGATTACTCAGAGGAAAGTGCAAAACTCATTACTCGGTATTGCCATTCTAGATGGAAAGATGCAATACTTGGAGATCAGACCAGGATGAGAACAGCCATTAATAGATCCAAACGACAATGGGCAGGGCAGGTCATACCGCCAGAAGTAACACTCAAAATGGACATCTGAATGGTACCCTAAAGATGGAAAGAGAGTTACAGGAGTGAAGAGATGGCTGAGGATAGAAATGAATGGAGAACTCTGAAGGAGGTCTTCGTCCAGCAGTGGAACAGGAAATGGCTGATGCTGATGATCCTCTTGACATAACGGTACATTTAAAGTTCAGAAAGGATAATTCGAGGTTTGGTTCTGTCCAACTTGTGTTATTACTATTTCCGATTTTAATATTTTTACATCTAATATAGTACTTACTTTTAAACTTCTTAATCTTTTAATTCTTCTATTATTTGATTAATATTTGTTAATATGTTATTTTCTAATATTCTAAAGGATCATGACGTTCGTTTTCATTATTTATTGTACACGTTCTTCATCCATGCTTCCAGAAGATCTTCTTTATTATTTGGTACCTTTCCATTTAGAGAGTTTTACGTCTATCACAGAGATCATTAAATGTTTTCTTAGCAAACCTAAAGCATCACGTACAAAATGTGTTAACTGTTTTTTTTTTAATTCTAAATAACCATTAAAAATCACGTATTTTACGAAATAGTTCGAATTCTTCTTCTTAAAGTATATTTAAGTTTTTTTTTCTTTATCTGCTACAATATAAAAACTTTATGGCAACACACAAATGATACATTAAACCTGTAGGCAGTTCTCAGGAGTTTTAAAAAATGGTTTATTAGATTTATAAGCAATAGTTTGGAAAACGTTTAGACGGACATTTCACTTATGAAAGATAAAAAGGCTAAAAATTAATTGCTTTCTGAATAATTTTAATTATGAGGCTAATCCCCTCATAATTAACAGGTTTTTTTGAAAAATTAATGTTTTAATATGAAGTCTTTATTAAGGGAAAACAGACAAAGAGATAAAAATAATCTACTGATAAAGCAATGTCTTTTTACTGATAAGATGACTCATTTACTCTTTCTGTGAGTCAATTAAATCTCGCTCACAACAATGTCGAACTTCATCATGATAAAGCATATAACAACACGTTCTCCTTGAAGATGGGCAAATATTTGGTGATCAATTGCTAATGGTTTTCATCCACGCAAAATTAAACACATTTGTTTACCAGTATTTATATAAATATATAGCCAATGCATAAATTTGAAATGAAAACAAGGTTGTTAATATAAGTACGTCACCGGGAAAAACAGAAAATGCAAATGGCATACGTATGAAGCCGTAAATAATGGCGATTGTTATTCTGAAATTTTGACACTTAAAAATAAGCAGTATGTCATCCAATTAAACTGCAACATTTTGTTGCGGCTTATTCACATGGATCTGATATCATTCTGTTTATGTAAACCACAAGAGGATCAATGGAACAAATTGAACTCGTAGTCAAGTTGAAAGAAATTGTAACCAGCCTTGACTGACAGGGACTATCCAAACTGGAAGAAACCGAAAAATAATGTCAAACGTTCTAAAAACTATTCTCTAAATAATCTCGAATTCAACCCATTGTTATGGAAGACAGTATCCATCCATCTTCTTCATATAGCGAACCTTGTTTCAAACGTACGAGCTTCATTCCAAAACTATTGTGATTAATAATTACTGATTTTGGGGCCATTTTTAGTGGGAAAACAAATCCTCGTCCACTTTGATGTTATGAAAATCTGATTTCACTTTCTCGTAATATCCGCACTTCTAAAGATGATTAAAATTCTCTTCTTGAGTTACTTTGCCAGGCACAAATACGTCATACGGTACAGTTTTTCAGTCACCAAAAACACGCTTCTCTTCAGTCCAAGGCACATTCTACAATTTTAAGTAAATCCTAAAACCGCATAACCTTAGCATGTTATTCTTACATTTGGAGCGATGCTCCTAAACCTCCACAAAACGATTGATGCTATCCAGACGCCGACACTGTGCTTTACAGATGACCTCTCACCGATCAACTCCAATTGCAGTGTTCTTAGCTTCATTCTCCAATAAACCAGTAACACAAAACGAAGAAGGTGATCATCTTTTCTCTGTAACATCCTTCTTCTCGCAAACGAGACACAATAATGTGTTAGTTATTCGGGATTACTGCCGAAGTAACTAAAGCCGTGAGATTTGCATATTTCGTCAGTTAATTGAGTGTGTTTTTCTGGCTAATCTGACTATTTACCGACAGGGGAACTCTGCTTAGAGGTGGGGCACTCATACGGATTTTTTTCCGATTCCGTATGAGACAAGCTACTTCGTGTTCCCCCCGAAATGTTTCCTAAAGATTCCTCGCAGCCTAGATGAGAATTATCAATCTTTGACTTGATATATCCACACGGACGTATCAAGGGAAAGGGAATTGTCGCCGACTACGATAGCTAGCTCACTGCTAGCGTTAGGCAACCTCTTTCTGTGAAAGAGACTGACGTACCGTGGTTCTGTTTTTATATAATGAAAATGAGGAGAGTAAGAAAAAGAACGAATTGTAATCATGTCGTAGAGAATTAAGTAAGAGTCAAATTCGCACATGTTTTCATGCAGTTTTTAACAAACGGAGCGAAAAACATCAGGTTTCTGCAACAACAGACTGTACCAACACAATCTTTTACTCTCAGTCTCAAATAAATCTGCATCATTCAAAAGAAAAACGATGACGTAGATCGAGACAATTGCAACTAAGGCAGACATTTACGTTTAAGGAAGCGACTGACAAATGTTAGGGTGAAGAATTATAAACATTACAGATCGATTCTGAAATATGAAGTTTTTATACCAAATTCTTTTGTTAATAAGATTCACTTAAGTGATTATTATTAAGAGAAACCTCCAACACCCCCCCCCCACACACACACACCAGCTATCATACTTATTCTTGAATTCAAGGCCGATTTTATCATTAGGCGAACCTAGGCAATCGCCTATGGCCGCGAAGACTTTGGGGGGGCCAGATTTTGCTACATATAAAATTATATAAAACTAACAGGAACTCCTATATTCCATAAAATTCATGTAAGTAAGCGTACCATTTCTTTGCTGGACGTATATACATGTCCAGCACACCTGGATAATATTCTGTCCATCTGCCGAAAGAACAGGAATAAGAAGTGTATTTGACAGTCATGTCGATTAGAAGGGACAATAATCCTTCACTCTGAAAAGAACACTTAACCAGATTACTTGGCGAATGTAGTAGCTACGTTAAGTTGCCCACAGCAAGAAACTCGGTTGCTTGCCGTTTGCTCGGTAACCGGAATCTAAGTTAGATCAGACTAAATACCTATGAATTATATTCATTTTGCTGCTTGTTTTTATCGTATAATTATAGTTTTAATGCCAGCGTAAAATTAGAAATCCTTTCATACTTTCTTCACTTCATATTGTATCACTTTGGAAGATCAATATCACTATCAATCTTGTGGCTAATTATTTTCATCACCAATACATTTTAAAATTCTCCCAGAACTTGATTGAAGATAATTATTTTTCTGAAACAATTATTTCATAAATTCATGAAAATCCGAAACTAAAAATGAATACAGCCTCCATCTGTTCCTAATTAAGTTTTCTTTTTTATTCATAATCTTAGTTCGAAGGTTAGTTCACAGATTGCGCGAAGATTCGCACTTTTAAATTTTGCTTTGTACAGAAGCATACGTAAATCTTGAAACATATCATGTAACGCATAATTTTTATAAACGTAATCTGTAGGTTTTTGCATTTCAACTTTCTTGGTTTCCCCCAATCATTCCCTACAAATCGAAATAAACGGCAGTTATGAAGTCAACTGTTATGTACATATTTTCGGTGTTTTGCGGCAGTTTTGAAGTAGCGATATTTTCCCTACACTTTATCCTTCGAAACATGTGTAGGTGCATGCGTCAAAATGAAATTTTATTTCCAAAATTTTCATAACAGAATTAATTCGCCTTTAATGGCTAACGCCCTGCCAAAATTATCACCCCCCCCACACACACACACGAAAAAAAATACTGCTAGATAACATATGCGCACTTTCTTTTTGTTTGAATTCGTTATTTTTCCAAAGTAATTGTACTGTTGCAGTTTTAAGCAAAAGACAAAGGCGAAGAATCTCTGATAAAATACCATTGGATATAAATTTTTGATATTAAAAAGACTCACAGTCGGAAACCCCGAGTAATGCAGTTTAACATCATTTGTTGTTCATTAAAAAAAAAGCGTTCCTAAAATTGAAATGTGCGACCCATATAATTTTATTTTGCAAAGAAAGAAAGCAAAATGTCGTATTTATTTCAATAAATGTTATTTAAAAAATATAAATATTTGACATATTTCCAATGTAAACAAACGTTTTGATTATTTATTTTCGCACATGTGAAATTCGTTTTTATTTGGGAAGAGACACAATAAATCAATTGTGCAGCAAAAAAGGGTCAAATATCGTAAAACAGTCGAAGTAATACAGTGCACATAAAGACAATAATCCGTTTACGGGGGGGGGGGTAATTGCATTTTAACAGATAGAATGCTAATGAAGTTTTATCAGCATTCTGCATTTTTATTAGGTCAAAGGGATTTTGAGCATATTTGCGAACAGACATATTCAACATAACTTAGCCAGTTTTGTTGTAAAAAGTGCCGCACATTTGCAGAAATATTAGCGGCTAGCAGCATAATAATAAAATAGCAAAATTCATAATGCTTCAGAATAACTTGATAATTTTGATAATACCAAAACAAGATGAGACACACATGTAGAAATCTATTATTATTATTATTATTATTATTATTATTATTATTATTATTATTATTATTATTATATAATATTAAATATATAAAGATATATTTAATAAATGGTTGTATTTTTGTATTTTTAATTAAATAAACTAGTTTGATTTTGTTACAGATGTTTCGCTTCTGAACTACCTGGTCTATTGTTCTTATCAATATTACTAAATTCCAATCTCCTCTGGAAATTTACTCTTAGTAAATGTTCGACTTGTATTGACTAACCATTGAGTGACTCAGCAGTTTAATCCAGAGATTAAATATATGGTCAGTTTAATCCATAACATTCTTAAGAATATTTCACCCTGTGATTTCCCAGAATCCTGTTAAGAAAGAACAGATAGCTGAGTATTGAACTTGCGATCATTTTGAAACACGTTCCTGAGACAACAGAGGTTTTTTTGTGTGCTGCTGCTATTTGTATTAATTAGTTGGGTAAGAGCAGTTTCTATATCACATAAACAGAGCATTTGATTTTCAAGTTTATTATTATTTATAAATTAAATTGATTTTTCAGTTCATTTTTTTTTGTGCATCAAGATTCTAGTTATTTTAGGATAAAATGTCGAGTAAAAAAGTGGATGTTAGCGATCATTGCAAGTTATCGTTACTATTGATTGCTTCTACGTTTTAACTAAAGCTGGAATTATTATGCTTATTACTACAACTTAAAAAAAAAATCAAAGCTGGAGTTGAATAAATCTTAATAATTGTGCGATAAAGTTGGAACTGAATTAATCCTATAATGATTTTTGCTACAATTTTTATTACCGTAAATTCAAAATTTTTATTTTTAGTGAGAATATCTGAACTTTACAGTTGATGAAGGTTCCTATTTTAACCTTGATTAACAAGCTTAATTGGATTGCATTTCAATTCTTTTATTTTATTTTATTTTTTTATTTAAAAAAAACTTTTATCCTTATACAATTACTTAAGAAGCAACTTGCACCAAAATAAAACAAGTGACCTGTCGTTATATTGCATTGAATCAGATATAATGGACTCGATTAATTATGATGACATTATAGATTTATTTGCTAAAACCAAAGCCAGAAAAAAAAACTTTTAGTTATTGATTTTTTTTTATTTAAATTTGAACTGATTTATTTTTATACTCTTTTTAAAAAATGCAAATATATGTATACCAATGTTGTATTGTGTTATTAAAATAAGTGATCATGGAAATGTTGACTTTTATTTTCAATAAACTAAAAAAGTGCTTATTTTTGAGGCCTCATAATGTTGTTGCTCCTCGGGTCTCCAAAAGTATAAATGCGGCCCTGGGCACTGCTTGTTTGTAATGCTAGCGGTGAACGCTCATTTTCTGTACTTAAACGCGTTAAAAATATTTACACAATTCGTTAAGTCAGATGCATTTGAGAAATTTGTCAATAATGTTCATAGAAAACGATATTAAGTTTAAGGGAGATGGTAAATCCCGTATTATTCTAAAGCCGGGTGCGAAACTCGGAACGAAATCCTAGAGTTTCATGCAGAAAAAACTATCGGCGAGCCCAAGTGTAAGTAATCACTTGGGTAGTACATTTACCATCTCCCTTAAACTTAACTTATGTCGCCGGTAAAATAGCCTTTTGGCTTGTTATCGTAGAAAACGATATTGTTGAATTAGTAGATTATAAATGTATGATAGATAAGTTATATAGTTATAACTTATAAGGTATATATAATTGATAAATACTTCATTAAGTACATGCATAAAATTTATTTGTGAACTACCGAATAGTTTAAAGTCCATATTGGATAAAAAAATGGATAAAAAGAAATCGGGTTTTCAATATCGCAAACGTAAAGCGGAAAAGGAAGAAAGTTTGAAAAAAAATAAGAAGGTGCATTTTTAAAATATCTTTGCCTAGAAGATCGTAATCGCATACAAGAATAAAATCTTCAAGATTATTCTTTGGATAATTCGTATTTAATTTCGATTAATGAATTGGAGGAGAATTCTACAGATACCAAAAACTGGATTAAAACATCGGAGGAGAAATCCACAGATCACACGAGTATTGTTGATTCTAAAGCTGGTTGTTCTACAGATCCAATCATAAAAGGATTTGATTTTACAAATTTAAGTTATAATGATCCAGCAGCTTGATTTCCTGTAAAATTTTCCAGTATCAATCAGTTACGTCAACTATTAGTTGAACGTGGACCTGAACAGATTCCTAATTTTGATTTTCCGAAAGATAACAATAATAGAAGATTTTTAATGACTCATTATACTCGAAGACTATTTAACGGCGAGACAATGCGGCGTCTGTGGTTATTGTACTCAAAATCCACGGATTCTGCATTTTGCTTCTCCTGTTTATTATTTGATCAATGGCGGATTAACCTTGCTGATTCTGGATTGAGGGACTGGAAAAATGCTTCTTCTATTTTAGCTGCGCATGAAAAAAGTCAAAGACACGTTGAAAATTACCATAAATGGAAAGAATTAGAAATTCGAATAAAAGAAAAGAGAACTTGCTTGTTATTAGAAATGAGGAGAAACATTGGGCGCAAGTATTAGGAGGACTCTTTGCTTTAGTTCAGACGTTAGCTATTCAAAAATTATCATTTCGAGGAACCAATGAGACATTGTTTTCGCATGCAAACGGAAATATTTTGAAATTTGTCGAATTTCTAGCCAAGTTTGATCCAATAATGAATGAACATCTTCGAAGAATAAAAGATAAAGATACATATGTGCATTATCTTGGAAAAGATATTCAAAATGAAATAATAAACATCTTCGCCAATGCGATAAAAAAGAACATTTTAGAATCTGTTATTGCCGCAAAATATTTTTCCAGAATTATTGACTGTACGTCCGACATTGGTCACACGGAATAAATGAGCATAGTACTTCGATTCGTAGACACTAGTAATAGCACAGCTTCTATAAAAGAACACTTTTTGGGATTTATAGAAATAAAAAATACCACTGGAGAATTTTTATCAAATGAAATACCAGGAACTCTAGACAAATTTTCATTACCAATACAAGATTTACGAGGGCAAGGATACGATAACGCCAGTAATATGAAAAGTGATGTAAAAGGTGTGCAGCGACGAATTAACCCGAGAGCAATGTATGTACCCTATAGTTCACAGTCATTTAATTTAGTAGTGAATTGCACTGCTAATACTTTAGATGCCACAGCATGTTTTGACGCGGTATCGTCTATATGTATTTTTTTCCGGTTCGACTCGTCGATGGGAATACCTCAAAAAACACATAAGTAATTTTACACTCAAACCAGTCTGTGATACACGATGGGAGATTCGAATTGACTCATTAAAGCCCCTTAAATCTTCTTAAAACTTTAAGGAAGTTCAAATTTATCGCATCCTTAGTAATGTGGTATAATATACTTTTTGAAATAAACTTTACAAGTAAACAACTTCAGAAAACAAGCCTTGATATAAATGGTGCCATAAATTGTATTAATGATACAAAGGATTTCTTAATGAAAATCCGAAATGAGGAATTTGAAAAGATGTTAACAGATGCGGGAAAAATAGCTGAGGTCTTAGGTGTAAAGCCTAATTTTGAACAAGAAGCAGTTAGACTTACAAAAAAAAAAAAAAAAGAAACAATTTGTGTATGAAGAAGAGGATGAATTCATAACAGATTTTAAACAAAAATTTAAGGTAGATTTTTATTTTTCAATTATTGATACTGCAATTGCATCTGTTGACGAAAAAGTCAAGCACATGTTTACAATTAACGAAAAGTTTGGTTTTCTTTTAAATATATATGAATTTCAAAAAATTACTTCAGCAGAACTGCTTAAAAAATGTTTGATATTGGAAAATTATTTAACACATGATAATTCTAGAGATATTGACGGAACAGATTTATGTAGTGAATTACAAATAATAGCAACGCGAATTCGAGAAAATACTTTCTCATTAGATGTCCTGTCATACATATGCAAAAATAATTTAGAAAATAATGTTCCAAATGTGTTTATTGCTCTGAGAATTTTTTCGACATTGCCAGTATCGGTAGCAAGTTCAGAAAGAAGTTTCTCGAAATTAAAACTTACAAAAACTTACACTCGCCCTACGATGGCTCAGGAACGACTCACTGGTCTAGCAATAATATCTATAGAGCATAAAATTGCATCTACAATCAATATGTATACAAATGTATTGGTTTTGATTAATAAATTTTATATATAAATGTTCATAATGATATTATTTTTATAAATATCCACATGTGTAGGTGTACGTGTGCTTGATTGAGTATGACAAAATATATATATATATATACAGCAATCCCTCGATTAGTGCGCCTAATGCGTTCTTTAAAACAGGCGCATTGATCAATCAATCAATAAATAAATCTGGCCTATATAGACTTTGAAAAAGCATTTGATTCAGTTAAAACATCTGCAACACTAAAAGCACTTGAAACCCAGGGAACTGAGAAACTATATATTGAAACACCAAAACATATTTACAATAATGCAACTTCTGTAATTAAATTATATAAAAACAGTGAAAAGTTCCAATACAAAAAGGCATCCAGCAAGGCTACACCATATATCCCAAATCATATACAGCTGCACTAGAGGAAGTCTTTAGAAGCCTTGATTGGGAATCAAAAAGGAATAAACATAAATGGAGAAAGGCTACATCATCTGAAATATGCAGATGATATTGTCCTGATAGCAGATAATCTTGAAGATCTGGAAGAAAGACTAAATCAGCTAAATGAAGCCTCCAGAGTAATTGGATTAAAAATAAATAGAGATAAAACAAAAATAATTATGAATAAATGCATAAACCATAGAACTGTTAAAATTGAAAACCATGGAATAGAACAAGTTACTTTATATGTATATTTAGGCCAATTGTTATCCTTTGAGGAGTGCCAAAGAAAAGAGATTGAACGAAAAATTCACCTTGGCTGGAGGGCTTATGGGAAAATGAGAGACATATTCAGAAGTGACATCCCTATGAGTCTAAAAAGGAAAGCTTTCGACCATTACATACTTCCTGTCCTAACATATGGAGGAGAAACATGGACTTTAACAGAAGCCCTACACAAAAAGCTGAGAGCAACATAACACTGCATAGAGAGAACTATGCTAAAAATAACATTAAGAGATAGAAAGACAAATATCTGGCAAAAGTCTCAAACAGGTATCATGGATATTGTAAAATACATTAAACAGGCTAAGTGGAGATGGGCTGGCCATATTGCCAGACGCAGTGACGGGAGATGGGCTAGAAAAACAACAGAGTGGAAACCAATGGATGGAGCAAGACAAAGAGGAAGACCGAGAAGAAGGTGGAGAGATGAACTGGAACAGTTTGCAGGAGTGAGATGGATGGGAGAGGCAGAAAACCGAGTGATCTGGAAAATCATGGGGGAGACCGTCGTCCAGCAGTGGACAGAACTAGAAGGTTGAAGAAGAAGAAGAAGATTCTACTTCTTAACAAAGAATTGAGCTAATGTAGATTGGCTGCCATTTTGTTTCTTTTTTTCATACAACCGACGGTATGGCCCTATTGCCTCTTCTACTCTAATGCAAATTTTACTGCCTCTCTCTTCATCAGGGCGAGCCTCTGCATTGCCGCTTAAAAACTTCGCTTGTACGAAAAATATTATACGCCGCGAATTGTTATAATCCGCTTGCGGGCAATTTTTATGACCGATCATAAACAGCGGTATTCCCTTTCCCAAATGCTGCAAGGTTTCGATGTGCAAAAATTAATGATACACAAATATTAGGCATTCTGGGGCTGAGCTTTTCGACATATTCTCGAATATTATTCTCCTCAGAATATTTACACTATAAAATATTTAATCATAAAAAATGCTTAGAAAACTAAAATGACAAATTCCAGGAACTTCTCGCGGAACACAGTTTGGAAAACCCTTGTATACATAGTGTACATGGAAGTAGTGTAGTGTGCCATTAAAAATAACTTCGTAAAATGTTTTAAATCGGTAACTAAATTATTTCATTCTGGTGAGTGATTTTTTAAAATCTCTAGCCATAAAAATGTGTAGATAGAAAATTTTTAAAATCTGTAACATTTATTTTTAAGATGTATATAGGCGCACTAATCGAATTTGGGTATCGAAAAAATGACGCACTAATTACTGCATAGACACAATGTATATGGGTGCCTAAATTTTCTTTGCCTAGAGGCATCAGACACTCTCGCACCGGCCCTGCTTTAGCCCTTACCCTCTTCTTAGTGGCATTCATTCTCAGCTTTCAAGGATGCCCTCTTGTCTTTTCCCCACCTTTCATAAATTGAAAAATTCCATCAACTGAAATCCTGTATGGCCCTTTCAGAAGTTTGTAAGTCTCAATCATATTACCCCCTCTTTCTCCTGTTTGCTAGTGCTGCAGTCTACAAATTCTCGATCTCTCTCTCTCTCTCTCTCTCTCTCTTCATAATCAGTATTCCACAATCCTGATATCATTTTTAGCTCTTTCCTTTGTACTCTCTCCAATATATCAGAATCACAACGGAAACCAGGAGACCAGACCTGAGTACAGTAGCCCAAGTGAGGTATTATCAAGGCCTTGTAAAGAGGCAAAACGACATCCTTATCTTTACATGTGAACATTCTTTTCAGCATTATCTTTTGAGTTGTATTTGTAATCTTTGCTACATGGTCCCTTGGATTTCAACTTCCTGCCTACTAAAACACCAAGATCCCTAGCCTGATCAGTTTCTTCAAGCATAATCCCACCAATATAATACGACATTGGATAGTAATCATGCCGAAGTGAATGACTTTACATCTGCTGACATTGAACTGACACCCGTTTTCCCATGCCCACAATTCCAGCCTATTCAAATCATTCTGCAAAGACTGCATATCAGCAGCAGCATTCCTGATTACCCGATCTTTGCATCATCAGCAAATAGCTGTATGTCTCTTATCAAATCCTTCCCAATATCATTAATTTACAGATTGAATAACAGTGGACCAAGCACTGATCCTTGTGGTACATCACGTGTTTATTTTTTATTTTATTTATTTTTTTTATCTTTGTACTGGTTATGGGCAGTACTACCCTTACATCACGTCCAGACATCTCGTCCAGACTTGATATAGGCCTAAGCCTTTACAAGTGTTTGTCTGTTCTAGTTATCATTGTAGTCATTCTCTGGTGGCAACGCCATGCCACCAGTGTGCCCTGTAGGGCCCTCAAGGAAAGAACTTTTATATCCCTCTGCGTACGCCCAAGCTGTTTTAAGTCCTTATAACTATCTGCACTCCATACGCCATGTAAAGAGATGGTGACGCTGGTAAACCTCGGAGTTGCCTCATGCTCCTCCCGAATCTTGCTAACTAGTAACTTGGTTATTTTTATAATAATTTACTTTATTATTATGGCTATAGGCTAGTGGGCACCCTGTTACCACCACCTGGGCATCAACTACCCAAACGTCACCATCTCTTCTAATCACTAAGTCTGGCTTACGCCAACCCGCGGAAGTCGTATAATGTGGTTCCACCGCATCTCCCAACCTTTGTTCTTAAAGCGGTTGTTCAGAATGGAGACCACGGCGTCATGCCTCCTCCTCACGCGGATCCCATGGGTGCGGAAGCAACACTGGGCTATATGAGACAATGTCTCACTGTAGTGGCAGCCAGCCCTACAGTTGGAGTCGTCACTACCCCGTCGAGCTGTGCGGGCTCGAGTAGGCAGGGCATCGATCCTCGTCCTGATAAGGTCAATATACTCGAACTTAAATCTTGCAGACTCACATCCCTCGTATGCCACTTTTTGGTATCTGTCAATCAGCCATCCTTTTATCCACGTTAATATTCTATAACACAAACCCATATTATCGAATTTATGCAATAGTCTACAATGCTGCATTCTGTCAAAAGCCTTAGCAAAATCCAAACGTATCGTCATGTATCCATTCCCCCTATCTAGTTCAATGGTAACAGTGTTATAGAATGTGAGCAACTTGATAACACATGATAAGACTTTCATATCCCTTAGTAAACCCACGCTATTCATTGCAAAGCAGAGATTCACTGTCAATCCATTTCCGAATGAGAGCCCTAACCAATTTTTCCAAAATCTTCACCACCACTCCTGAGATACTAATTGGTCGATAGTTGGATACATCGGTCTTTGCATCACCCTTGTGCAATGGAATTATCATACATTCCTTCCATTCCTGTGGAATATTCCATGTTCTGAGACTCATATTAAACAGCCTGGTCAAAGGAATGGCCAGTTCAGCTGAACACTCTTTTAGCACACGTGCTGATATTCCATCAGTCCCTATTGAAGAATTACTATCCAGTTTGTGCAACAACTCTGGTACGTTCTCCTCATACCTGAGTTTCTTCATCCAGTGAAGAGATAACATTACTGCATGCTCCAGGTTTACAGCTTTTAGCAGAATGAACACTCATTAGTTGAACAATCTCTTCTGCATCTGTCACGCTCACACCATCTGCATTCAGAAGAGTTATTATTTCATATCCACTGTTTCTTTCCCTTTTAACATAAGATAGAATTCGTTTTGGTTTCGTATACTTGCAGAACCAGTTTCATTTCATACTCGGACTTAGCTCTCCGTACAACAGTTGTGTCTCTTCTGGCCTGCTGCTTATAACGTTCATAACAGACGTCATCCTTATGCACACGGTATTCCTTCCACATCATCTTATCTTACGAATCTCTTACTTGATGAGCATACCCTTCATTTGGTCTTATTTTCCTGCTTTGTAATTCAGTATGTAACCTTCTTTTCTGAGTGGAATATTCATAAAGTTAACCACCTCCCAAATAAATACCACATGATCACTGTTGTCGACCTGAGACAGAATAGTCATGTCTTGAACAAACTTCCTCTGACACTATAATGAAATCTAACACTCTTTGCCCTCGAGTTCCTTCTGTCACGTGCTGCTTGAGGAAGTTGTTCCTCAACAGCTCAGTAAATGCACTTTCATTCTTCTCATGAGATTCGACTGCTACCCAATCAATATTTGGATAATTAAAGTTCTGTACCAATATATCTATACTAATATTTATTGCCATTTGTAAATTGTACCAAACTGAAACATGTTTAAATTAAATGTGTCTTTAATTCGATTTTGTAAAATTAAAAGCTGACAAAGAATGGTCTTTAGTTGCTGGCTTTCGTACAGCTCCAGAAATGTGGACATTGCCATACTATAGCATTGCTTTTTTAGTCTATGAATATTTCGAAGAAGGTTTAAATTTTAATTTCTTCCCCCTGTAAACGTATTCCTGAGGAAGAGCTCAATCACGAGTAAAATACCTCCTCCCTCCCCCACATCTCTCCAAAGACACACAAACCAAAGCAGCAGTATTAGTACCAACTATGCAGTTTGCTTTAATTTTTATTTCCTTCACTTAATGGATTGAAAATAAACGAACTTCCAACTCATTCTCAATTGAAAACGAACAAATAATGTTTAAATCTTACATCGGATTTGAACCAAGTCATTTCTCGCTTTAACTCTATTTTTGTATTCACAAATTAGAACTTGAGGAGCGATTGGGTTTTCTAACAAAACCACACAGGATTCTTCCAATCTGCGTGTATTTAGAACGAATCTAAATACACGCAGATTGCGAGTTGTATTTTAGAACAACGGATCTTCTAATGTCAGGGAAATTTTCGTTTTATAAGTCACGCGCCATATTTACTTCCCCTCCCCATGGTGCCATTATGTTTTCGTACGACTGACACTCGGCATGGCGCCTTAGCAAACACAGCTGTTTGCCGTCTTCTCTACGCAGACTAAAAGTAGGCTATCAGTGATTGTTGAAGCAACAATGCCAAAGTCAACAGACTCGGTTAATGTGAGTCTGAAGCAATGATTGGCTGAGAGGAAATTAAACGAACTACAAGGACTGAATTTGTACCAATAAAAACTCTTTTGAACTTTTGATTTCAGTGATTCGCTTCTCATATTATAAAGACCTGGCTCGGTGATCATTTTTGAGCGTTTCTGCTGTCAAAAAAAAAGTCCCCTGAGTTTTTTCTGGTACTCTTCGAATACAAATGCATTTCAAGGCTAACTTCGACTGCTCCTAAGACTTTCCGAAGTAAACACATTAGACAATAAGGGATCAAATACTCAGCTACGATGCTGGCGACTCCAAAGAATTTATACTTGAAAACAGCAGAATTTCTTGATCTAAGTCTTAAGAGTTTCTAAGTTTAGACATCTTTAGTTTTATTGCTTTTAAACGCTCGGATTCTGAAATATTTTTCTTAATGTTGTTTACTACGAAACTCTCTTATAATATATTAAATAAAATATAAGATATTCCAGGACTTAGAAACTGGAGATTTTTCTAAGACAGTTATTATAACTTCATAATGCCGGAAATAAAAAAAGGATTAATTTCCTTGCTTAATTGAATAATAATAATAATACGCTGTTCGGTAAAGTAAACACTAAAATAATTTAACTCTAAAATATTGAAGTATAGCAAACCAAAACAACTCCGATGTTCTGATAAAACGGCTGTTAAATTTTTTAAACCTTTTAAAGATTCTTTTATGTTTTAGCTATGAAATATAGCTGGATCTATAATATTATTTATTATAATGTTTAAAAATGAAGTAGTTTTTAAATTATTAAAAAATAAAATGTTTATTTGTTCAAACACTGGTTTGTTTTCTTGTAACTTAAACAACATATTTCTGATTTCATTGTTTTCATTTTAATAAATTCTGCATCTTTTGAAGCATCGTGATCGTATAAAAGTTTAGTAAGTTTAACATTAACATATACTGACATTATCCTAGAGAGAGCATTCGATTCTTATAGACCACTAATAATTTAATTCGCAATCTTCACAAACAAGTCTTTGTTTTTGTTGCTATGGCAACCGTTCGATTAAGACTTCAGTAGTGTTAGATTCGAATTACTTTGAAATACCGATAAAGAATAAGCTACTCGCTGTCTCATAAATAAAGGCGTTATTTTTATGCAGATTTTAATTAACTCCCTTCTCACGCCAATGCCGATATTCTTAGTGATCATTACCCAACTGCTTCTGAAAATCCTTTGAAGTTCTCATTTTATTCAGTGGACGTCAGTGAATGACGTCATCCGCGTAGATTTTCGTAACAAGTCTCACCCCCTTAGCTTGGAGATATAATTATGTCGATCATTCACACACTCTCTCTATCTGTCTATTTCCAGGACATTACCCTTTAATTCTCTTAATAAAAGATGAAGTCAGTGACACCAAAAGCATCAAACACCTCGGAAAGATGATGCACGCGGGAGGGGCGGAATATTTGGGCCATCGCTACGCATGGGTGTTGTCAACGCCTTTCAATTAACATAAAAGACTGATTAGCGTTAAATTTCTTGAATTAAAAGAAACTTAAAGTTTGGAAAGGGAAAAAAAAAGGTTGTCAAAGCAGTTTGATGTCGGAGAGAAACTATTAAATCAAGGTGGGTATTCAATTTAAGACATTTCTAAGAAAAACTTTCTAAGACATACTTTATTTTTGAATACGTCCTTTCTTCCTGAATTCAACTGTGTGTGGAGAAAGCTAATGAATCGTGAAAGACGAATATGAGTGTGCCCAGAAGGATTTTTGCTTTCAGAAATCCTTCCGTAACAGTAGCTACAGTTCCTTAGACCAATAATAGCGTCTCCTTGGGGATTCCTATTTGCATATATACGAGAAAAGGAGACACATGCTTGGTTTAGGAACAGCAAGGGAAACCAAGTAGAAAATTTAATAGACTAATGTCAAAGAGACGGGACATTGAAGAGTGAATAAAAATGCCCCAATGGTAGCTACCGCACACGAACTTTTAATATTTCTTATTTGACTCCGGTGAGATTGCTTAGTTGACGTTTCTCTCTACGGTTTTTGCATTATTATTTCGATGCCAATCTCTTGGTTTCAGTATTAGAAACATATTTTTAGATTCGACTAAGAAAAAAACTTTTTTTTTCATAACCTGCTAAATATTAATGTATTTCAAGGAAATTATAATTTGTTTACAAAACAAGTATGGAAGTAAAACCGGAACACCCGGAGAAAACATCATCTGAGAACGCAGTGCTTTTCTTATTTTAAAGTTAACACCCTTTTTCGGGAAAACATGGCGTTAGGATTACTTTTTATACAAATTGAAGGTCTCCGTTTGCCAACTTCAAGGACACAAAGCATTTTCTTATTGTTTCGATACAAAAATAAAATCTCTCCAGACTAGGAACTTTTAGAACGTTGTGTTTCTTATCTTCTAGATTATAAATATTTTAGTATCTAAAATTTCAAAGAAAATAAAAATATAGCAAGCAAACATTGTTAAGTCGCTTCTTAATGTATTTCAATCATCAATAGGAGGAAACAATGCATCGTCGTGATGTAACTTCCGTTATCAGAATCTACAGAATTATTATCATAATAAAAATGACATTTGGGATCTCGAAATAGCTGCACAACAATGTGGAAAGATCTCCATGTAACTGGATGCATTCTTGAAGATAGTGCGCCTCTGTTATTATCTCCACCGGGTAGAGGGGAGGTGGGGAGTGAAGACTATTGTTGAACTCGCATATGAAACTCCCGGGATAGGACAGAAACTTGGTCCATTGTTCATGACAGAACAAGAGAGAAATGAACTCGCTAAGCGCAGCCATAAAAGTATTTGATTACCTTGGGGCAATCAATCGAACTGACCCTCGTCTATAAAGCAAGCAGACACGTGCGGCCTTAAGGGCTGGTTCGTATTTCTCACATGGTCGTAATTACGCACTAACTGCACTGGTCGTCAGGGAACGCTATAAATTGACTTTGTGTGCGTAGACGATCTTTGTTCGCTTAACTGTGACAGTGGCGCCATCTTTGGCACGTCTGCTGACCTCTGAAGAACAATGGCGAAGTCTGGATGGCGCTGGGATTAGGAATAGGACTAGATGGCTAAGCTAAGGATAACGGTCACATCTCGCCCGTAGGATTACTTATAATTAGATGGAAACTGACAATGACTTGCAAGTTAAACCTAAATAAACTTATCCTTGTAAGGACTTAAAGGGGCGAAGAAAGAATGTTTTTCATCTTCCCCGTTATCTGTAGAGGACAGTGTAGTAATAAGGTGTTATTGAGCTATTAAAGCTCTGATCATGGCAAGAGGGTAACAGCAATAGCCGAGCCTCAGTTAGAACTTCATTGGCTACAGCATTGCCATCCATTACTCTCCGAAGGTATTAATCACCGCATCTCACGGTCGATCAATAATTGGTCTCCCTCCCATAAATGAACTTATCCTTATAAGGACTGGCTTAAAGTGGCGAAGCAAGAATGCTTTTCATTTCCCGTTATCTGTAGAGGACAGTGTAAGGATAAGGTGATATTGAGCTATTAAAGCTCTGATCATTGCAGGAGGGTAATAGCAATAGCCGAGCTTCAGTTAGAACTTCATTGGCTACAGCATTGCCATCCGTTACCCACCAAGGGTATTGGATTGAATGAATCAATCACCAAATCTCATAAATGAACCTACGGTCTTAAAAGAACTGGGCGATGGACTGAGTCCTTGACTCTTTATCCCGTCATCTGAATGAAGAAAATCTGTGTCTGTGTGGATGGGGTGTTATGAGCTAAAAGCTCTAGTCATGGCTGGGTAACGGCAAAAGCCGAGCCTCAATTAAAACATCATTGGCTACAGCATTGCAATTTGTTACCCTGGAAGTCCTGGATTTTTAAGTAAAGGGTAAAATCTCAAAAAATCAGACGATCTCTAGGCCACTCATTCGTGGGCGAAAGACCGTCTAAATCTCCGCGTTGGTTCCACTCAGTGAAACTCGACCACCAAGCAGAACCGCTCATTCCGAAGAAAATAATTCACCGACAAGAACCCCTCAGTGGGCCGTGCCGGAGAACACCCCGGAGACTCAAATTACTCCCTTAAGGCAAAAACCCTAAGAGAGCGAACTCTCGAAACTCAGCAACAGCGGAACCTCAGCTAAACTTCATTGGTTCAGCATTACCATTCGTTACCCTGGAAGTCCTGGATTTTTAAGTAAAGGGTAAAATCTCAAAAAATCGGACGATCTCCAGGCCACTCCATAGTGGGCGAAAGACCGTCCATATCTCAGCGTTGGTTCCACTCAGTGACGGCGGCCCCGTCCTAGCACCCCGACTACTGAGCAGAACCGCTCAAATTCCGAGAAAATAATTCACCGACAAGAACCCCTCAGCGGGCCGTGCCGGAGAACACCTCCCCGGAGACTCAAAGTGCTCCCTTAAGGCAAAAACCCTAAGGGAGCGAACTCAAAAACTCATCACCCAGGATAACAGCAACAGCCGAACCTCAGTTAACTTCCTTGGTTCAGCATTGCTAGTTGTTACCCTGGAAGTCCTGATTAGTAAGTAAAGGGTAAAATCTCAAAAAATCGGACGATCTCTAGGCCACTCCATAGTGGGCGAAAGACCGTCCATGTCTCAGCGTTGGTTCCACTCATTGACGGCCGCCCCGTCCTAGCACCCCAACGGGCTCCCCGACTACTGAGCAGAACCACTCAAATTCCGAGGAAAATAATTCACCGACAAGAACCCCTCAGCGGGCCGTGCCGAGAACACCTTCCTCGGAGACTCAAGGTGCTCCCTTAAGGCAAAAACCCTAAGGGAGCAAACTCAAAAACTCACACCCAGGATAACAGCAACAGCCGGACCTCAGTTTACTTCCTTGGTTCAGCATTGCTAATTGTTACCCTGGAAGTCCTGATTAGTAAGTAAAGGGTAAAATCTCAAAAAATCGGACGATCTCTAGGCCACTCCATAGTGGGCGAAAGACCGTCCATGTCTCAGCGTTGGTTCCACTCATTGACGGCCGCCCCGTCCAAGCACCCCGACGGGCTCCCCGTTTAAGCAGAACCGCTCAGCGTTGGCTCCACTCAGTGTCGGCCGCCCCATCCTAGAACCCCGACTCCTGAGCAGAACCGCTCAAATTCCGAGGAAAATAATTCACCGACAAGAACCCCTCAGCGGGCCCTCCGGAGAACACCTTCCCCGGAGACTCAAGGTGCTCCCTTAAGGCAAAAACCCTAAGGGAGCGAACTCAAAAACTCACACCCAGGATAACAGCAACAGCCGAACCTCAGTTTACTTCCTCGGTTCAGCATTGCTAATTGTTACCCTGGAAGTCCTGATTAGTAAGTAAAGGGTA
The DNA here is from genome assembly GCF_054136105.1 of Typopeltis vanoorti. Classification (NCBI taxonomy): domain Eukaryota; kingdom Metazoa; phylum Arthropoda; class Arachnida; order Uropygi; family Thelyphonidae; genus Typopeltis; species Typopeltis vanoorti. Next base: position 57,680,103 of record NC_143557.1, on the reverse strand, counting down.
AAATCTCAAAAAAATCGGACGATCTCTAGGCCACTCCATAGTGGGCGAAAGACCGTCCATGTCTCAGCGTTGGTTCCACTCATTGACGGCCGCCCCGTCCAAGCACCCCGACGGGCTCCCCGTTTAAGCAGAACCGCTCAGCGTTGGTTCCACTCAGTGTCGGCCGCCCAATCCTAGCACCCCGATGGGCTCCCCGACTCCTGAGCAGAACCGCTCAAATTCCGAGGAAAATAATTCACCGACAAGAACCCCTCAGCGGGCCCTGCCGGAGAACACCTTCCCCGGAGACTCAAGGTGCTCCCTTAAGGCAAAAACCCTAAGGGAGCGAACTCAAAAACTCACACCCAGGATAACAGCAACAGCCGAACCTCAGTTTACTTCCTCGGTTCAGCATTGCTAATTGTTACCCTGATTAGTAAGTAAAGGGTAAAATCTCAAAAAATCGGACGATCTCTAGGCCACTCCATAGTGGGCGAAAGACCGTCCATGTCTCAGCGTTGGTTCCACTCATTGACGGCCGCCCCGTCCAAGCACCACGACGGGCTCCCCGTTTAAGCAGAACCGCTCAGCGTTGGTTCCACTCAGTGTCGGCCGCCCCATCCTAGCACCCCGATGGGCTCCCCGACTCCTGAGCAGAACCGCTCAAATTCCGAGGAAAATAATTCACCGACAAGAACCCCTCAGCGGGCCCTGCCGGAGAACACCTTCCCCGGAGACTCAAGGTGCTCCCTTAAGGCAAAAACCCTAAGGGAGCGAACTCAAAAACTCACACCCAGGATAACAGCAACAGCCGAACCTCAGTTTACTTCCTCGGTTCAGCATTGCCATTTGTTACCCTGGAAGTCCTGATTAGTAAGTAAAGGGTAAAATCTCAAAAAAATCGGACGATCTCTAGGCCACTCCATATTGGGCGAAAGACCGTCCATGTCTCAGCGTTGGTTCCACTCATTGACGGCCGCCCCGTCCAAGCACCCCGACGGGCTCCCCGTTTAAGCAGAACCGCTCAGCGTTGGTTCCACTCAGTGTCGGCCGCCCCATCCTAGCACCCCGATGGGCTCCCCGACTCCTGAGCAGAACCGCTCAAATTCCGACGAAAATAATTCACCGACAAGAACCCCTCAGCGGGCCCTGCCGGAGAACACCTTCCCCGGAGACTCAAGGTGCTCCCTTAAGGCAAAAACCCTAAGGGAGCGAACTCAAAAACTCACACCCAGGATAACAGCAACAGCCGAACCTCAGTTTACTTCCTCGGTTCAGCATTGCTAATTGTTACCCTGATTAGTAAGTAAAGGGTAAAATCTCAAAAAATCGGACGATCTCTAGGCCACTCCATAGTGGGCGAAAGACCGTCCATGTCTCAGCGTTGGTTCCACTCATTGACGGCCGCCCCGTCCAAGCACCCCGACGGGCTCCCCGTTTAAGCAGAACCGCTCAGCGTTGGTTCCACTCAGTGTCGGCCGCCCCGTTCAAGCACCCCAACAGGCTCCCCGACTCCTGAGCAGAACCGCTCAAATTCCGAGGAAAATAATTCACCGACAAGAACCCCTCAGCGGGCCCTGCCGGAGAACACCTTCCCCGGAGACTCAAGGTGCTCCCTTAAGGCAAAAACCCTAAGGGAGCGAACTCAAAAAACTCACACCCAGGATAACAGCAACAGCCGAACCTCAGTTTACTTCCTTGGTTCAGCATTGCTAATTGTTACCCGGGAAGTCCTGATTAGTAAGTAAAGGGTAAAATCTCAAAAAATCGGACGATCTCTAGGCCACTCCATAGTGGGCGAAAGACCGTCCATGTCTCAGCGTTGGTTCCACTTAGTGACGGCCGCCCCGTCCAAGCACCCCGACGGGCTCCCCGTTTAAGCAGAACCGCTCAGCGTTGGCTCCACTCAGTGTCGGCCGCCCCATCCTAGCACCCCGATGGGCTCCCCGACTCCTGAGCAGAACCGCTCAAATTCCGAGGAAAATAATTCACTGACAAGAACCCCTCAGCGGGCCCTGCCGGAGAACACCTTCCCCGGAGACTCAAGGTGCTCCCTTAAGGTAAAAACCCTAAGGGAGCGAACTCAAAAACTCACACCCAGGATAACAGCAACAGCCGAACCTCAGTTTACTTCCTTGGTTCAGCATTGCTAATTGTTACCCTGATTAGTAAGTAAAGGGTAAAATCTCAAAAAATCGGACGATCTCTAGGCCACTCCATAGTGGGCGAAAGACCGTCCATGTCTCAGCGTTGGTTCCACTTAGTGACGGCCGCCCCGTCCAAGCACCCCGACGGGCTCCCCGTTTAAGCAGAACCGCTCAGCGTTGGTTCCACTCAGTGTCGGCCGCTCCATCCTAGAACCCCGATGGGCTCCCCGACTCCTGAGCAGAACCGCTCAAATTCCGAGGAAAATAATTCACCGACAAGAACCCCTCAGCGGGCCCTGCCGGAGAACACCTTCCCCGGAGACTCAAGGTGCTCCCTTAAGGCAAAAACCCTAAGGGAGCGAACTCAAAAAACTCACACCCAGGATAACAGCAACAGCCGAACCTCAGTTTACTTCCTTGGTTCAGCATTGCTAATTGTTACCCGGGAAGTCCTGATTAGTAAGTAAAGGGTAAAATCTCAAAAAATCGGACGATCTCTAGGCCACTCCATAGTGGGCGAAAGACCGTCCATGTCTCAGCGTTGGTTCCACTTAGTGACGGCCGCCCCGTCCAAGCACCCCGACGGGCTCCCCGTTTAAGCAGAACCGCTCAGCGTTGGTTCCACTCAGTGTCGGCCGCCCCGTTCAAGCACCCCAACAGGCTCCCCGACTCCTGAGCAGAACCGCTCAAATTCCGAGGAAAATAATTCACCGACAAGAACCCCTCAGCGGGCCCTGCCGGAGAACACCTTCCCCGGAGACTCAAGGTGCTCCCTTAAGGCAAAAACCCTAAGGGAGCGAACTCAAAAACTCACACCCAGGATAACAGCAACAGCCGAACCTCAGTTTACTTCCTCGGTTCAGCATTGCTATTTGTTACCCTGGAAGCCCTGATTAGTAAGTAAAGGGTAAAATCTCAAAAAATCGGACGATCTTTAGGCCACTCCATAGTGGGCGAAAGACCGTCCATGTCTCAGCGTTGGTTCCACTCATTGACGGCCGCCCCGTCCAAGCACCCCGACGGGCTCCCCGTTTAAGCAGAACCGCTCAGCGTTGGTTCCACTCAGTGTCGACCGCCCCATCCTAGCACCCCGATGGGCTCCCCGACTCCTGAGCAGAACCGCTCAAATTCCGAGGAAAATAATTCACCGACAAGAACCCCTCAGCGGGCCCTGCCGGAGAACACCTTCCCCGGAGACTCAAGGTGCTCCCTTAAGGCAAAAACCCTAAGGGAGCGAACTCAAAAACTCACACCCAGGATAACAGCAACAGCCGAACCTCAGTTTACTTCCTCGGTTCAGCATTGCTATTTGTTACCCTGGTTAGTAAGTAAAGGGTAAAATCTCAAAAAATCGGACGATCTCTAGGCCACTCCATAGTGGGCGAAAGACCGTCCATGTCTCAGCGTTGGTTCCACTCATTGACGGCCGCCCCGTCCAAGCACCCCGACGGGCTCCCCGTTTAAGCAGAACCGCTCAGCGTTGGTTCCACTCAGTGTCGGCCGCCCCATCCTAGCACCCCGATGGGCTCCCCGACTCCTGAGCAGCACCGCTCAAATTCCGAGGAAAATAATTCACCGACAAGAACCCCTCAGCGGGCCCTGCCGGAGAACACCTTCCCCGGAGACTCAAGGTGCTCCCTTAAGGCAAAAGCCCTAAGGGAGCGAACTCAAAAACTCACACCCAGGATAACAGCAACAGCCGAACCTCAGTTTACTTCCTTGGTTCAGCATTGCTATTTGTTACCCGGGAAGTCCTGATTAGTAAGCAAAGGGTAAAATCTCAAAAAATCGGACGATCTCTAGGCCACTTCTTAGTGGGCGAAAGACCGTCCATGTCTCAGCATTGGTTCCACTCATTGACGGCCGCCCCGTCCAAGCACCCCGACGGGCTCCCCGTTTAAGCAGAACCGCTCAGCGTTGGTTCCACTCAGTGTCGGCCGCCCCATCCTAGAACCCCGATGGGCTCCCCGACTCCTGAGCAGAACCGCTCAAATTCCGAGGAAAATAATTCACCGACAAGAACCCCTCAGCGGGCCCTGCCGGAGAACACCTTCCCCGGAGACTCAAGGTGCTCCCTTAAGGCAAAAACCCTAAGGGAGCTAACTCAAAAACTCATCACCCAGGATAACAGCAACAGCCGAACCTCAGTTTACTTCCTCGGTTCAGCATTGCTATTTGTTACCCTGATTAGTAAGTAAAGGGTAAAATCTCAAAAAATCGGACGATCTCTAGGCCACTCCATAGTGGGCGAAAGACCGTCCATGTCTCAGCGTTGGTTCCACTCATTGACGGCCGCCCCGTCCAAGCACCCCGTTTAAGCAGAACCGCTCAGCGTTGGTTCCACTCAGTGTCGGCCGCCCCGTTCAAGCACCCCAACGGTCTCCCCGACTCCTGAGCAGAACCGCTCAAATTCCGAGGAAAATAATTCACCGACAAGAACCCCTCAGCGGGCCCTGCCGGAGAACACCTTCCCCGGAGACTCAATGTGCTCCCTTAAGGCAAAAACCCTAAGGGAGCGAACTCAAAAACTCACATCCAGGATAACAGCAACAGCCGAACCTCAGTTTACTTCCTCGGTTCAGCATTGCTATTTGTTACCCGGGAAGTCCTAAAAAGGACTTTTGTTTCAGTATTCTTATCTCATAAATGAACTCCTCTGCTAGAGATAAAATATACAAGTATTATAGTAATTTAAAAATGGTGTTTTTGCATTTTGCTATTTAAAAATTATTTACTCTAATAAAAGAATTAAAATTTTCCAACATTTAAATTACTTTTATTTTTTCTACTTAATATTAAAAGTTTATTTATCTAAAATAGCATAAAATTAGTAATAACCTCGTCCAATATGCTATTCAATAGATGGAGTTATATTATGTTTATCTATAGTGATGATACGACATTTCTCCCTATATTTTTATAGCGTGTTATTGTCACAACTGTTAGTATAATAGGAAGTGCGTATGCCTGGATAAAAAAGGCAAATCATTTCTATAAGACACGAGATTAACTTTGGTTGTAAGCGTCATTGCTGCTAGTACTGTGTTGTACCTGTTTCCAGGAATCCATTCGTGAAAATTTGCACACAAATAAGGAGATGTCATTACAGATGACGTCAGAGCATTACATATAATATGTTATGTACCACTTCAAAGAACTGATACCGTCTCTCCGGGTTGGAGTTGTTTTAGAAATAAAAACGCGTCATATTGTAAGGGAGATATATCGTTATTACTAATTATTTGATTTCTGTGCCAGATTTGAATTTATAAAAGACGTCTCCTCTTCCTAAAAATGAATATTTAATTCTAAAAACGTGAATTTTATTCGAAAAACTGTTTTTTTTTTTTTACTTAAAAATAACTTCATCTTTCAACCACAGACAAAAACGAGTTCCAATTGAGTACTGCTCTTTTAGCTGAAGGCTAAAAAGGCAGTACTTTGCCCTTTTCAGGCTTAACCAAAAAAAAAAGATTTCTTTGGTGAACTTGCCAATGTATACATAAAGGCGAGAGTCGACAGATAGCTTTTGATGCATCTCGAGGTAAAGCTACTTTTATCTAAGATGTAACCTCAAGAAGAGTCAAAAGGGGATGCTAAATATAAAAGAAAAATATCGCGTGAACGTGCACGCACCAGAAATGGAAGAATACTTGTGTTTGGAGGACCACTATGTATACAGAAAGATGATGTCTTTCATCGCCAATACGGAAACGTGGCGGGATGGAGAGGGGTGGCTTTGAGAGGTGAGGTGATTGATTGGCGTGTTTGAGTATTTGGTGAGTGAGGGCTTGGCGACAAGGCGGCAGCTCAGATAAATGGATCCAGGGGGGGAAGAAATATAGTAGAGAGAGGGGAGGGGAATGGCTACGTTGCACGAGGGAGTATTCAGCTGTTCAAATATTTAGCAGAGATTCGCAGAAATGGACGAGGGTTCTTGAAATGAAATATGAATCAGGAGGGTTATGGAAGGCGGTGATGATATCATTAAACTTGCCCTCAAAAATAAGGGATGGTCGATAAAGTTGATTCACCGTATAGAGAGTTGCGATGAATATCACACGTGTGTGTGTGTGTGTGTGTGTGTGTGTGTGTGTGTGTGTGTGTGTGTGTGTGTGTGTGTGTGTGTGTGTGTGTGTGTGTGTGTGTGTGTGTGTGTGTGTGTGTGTGTGTGTTGAATCTTTCTGTAAGGTTTAGAAAGAATAAGAAAGAGCTCTTTTAAATAATGAATGAACAGTGTGTACTAATACGGTGATCTAAAACTGAGGGATGAAGAGTCCCACATTTGAAGTTGTTGCCGACTTTGTTGGCAAGTCATTCTCGGCAATCTCGACTCTGCTTCATGATCCCAGCATCCATTATTTATTCCATAAAAAGCGCCCTTCAAGGATGGTCTGTTAAAGAAATAAAAGAGCAACATCTATTTTGCAGGATGTCATCCATCAAAGTAGATATTTTGACACAGTTTTACTCAGCATTAATCCGTATTTCTTTGACCGTCAAACGAAAGGAATCAAAACATCTTAAGATGAGAATATATTAACTCTTTATGGCTCAATTTTTCTACCAATAGGCCAAAAATTCTTCAAAATACATATTGATACTCAGAGTAGCTGGTGATGTTGACCATTTAGGATGTCAAAAGTGCATTTCAGACTTGGAAATAAATAATCTTTATTACCAGAAACTTCAGTATGTCGTCTATTCTTTTGACAAATATGTTGCAACTGACTTAATGGCATTACAAAGAGCCGGTCCGCAAATGTACCTTAAAATATAGACATTACCACTATAATTTTAAACTACCAACTTAAATGTATACACTCCTTTCATAGCCAGACTATACTTTATTACATTTTTTCTTCTTTTTTTAAATATGTCTTGTGAAGTATGCTAAAGCCTTGAGTTCGTCCCTCAACTACTTCAATGGAGGTGTCCCTCTGAGTATGTATCAGGGAACATGAGGACAAAAATATGCTTACATTTTACCCTGTAAATGTGTTTTCTCTGTATGACAGAAAATCCTGTCTGGGAAGCAGACTTCACACATAGATATATTGTTAGCATTCCGGCTATCTTTAGTCAATTTATATATGACCAAAGATATTGACTTTCAAAGAAACGGAAATAACATACTAGAAATAAAATAAAATACAAATGCTCATAGAGGAAAAAAAGTTTAAAAAAATAGCAAATATAAATCAATAATCAAGGAGCCTAAACCTGAATCTCGCTACAAACTTCAAATTTCTTCGATGGTATTTGACCACGTGCTTCGTCTCCGTAATTCTTTGTGTTACTCCTCAATCCTATCCAATTTTATAATATACCGAGATTTGGTTGACGTAAACAATACATTGCAAGTTGTTCATTGGCGGCCTTTTTGAGTTCGTGAAAAATATTGACAACCAAAAATTAGTTCAAAAATGACCGCCAGGAGGAATATGGCACTGTGAGTGAGAACAAATGGAGAATTTTACCACGTGAGCTGTAAGGCATATAAATGAAGGGGTGATAATGACGCTACTGTTATTCCACTTACGAAATGGGTCTCTTTGCATGAACGTGCCTTGGAATGTTTCTATAGAAATGGGAAGATGCTGCAGCAGCACTTTGCCAGTATCGACGCAGTGATTAATTCTGAATGAAAGAAAAATTTAAAAATACTGTTAGAATTGGAAGTTTCTGCATCCAGTTGTTATATTTGAAGATATTTTTCTCATTATTCCTAGCGATCTATACAGAGATTATTGCACTGTTTACAGTAATCCGTTGCGTTGTTGCTATGTAGGATTATCTTTCTTAACCGCACAAAGAATTAATAACTGGATGAGTTGCATTATAAATCAACGACATTACTTTTATTTTCAACTTATGCACTTTGTGACTACGGCGCACTAAACACCATTGTTTTGATTTAATTGTTAGAACTTAATTGTTTAGAATTAGTATGAGTTAAATATGCAACTAAGTGTATATTTTATTGTATGAAAATTATTAGTAATTAAATATTTATTATAATTAATTACGTATCTTTTCGTGTGCACTTTTGGTCGGCAAAATGAGTAATTCTGAATAATCCAGACTCTTTTTTTTTCATTTGCCATCAACAAAAAAGAATCGGATTGTGTATTCTGATCACTTCATTTTTTCCCTCTCTTTCTTTTGCTTAGTTCTTTTTTCGTCTGGCAGAACAAAAAAACGCACACATTAATGGTGAGTTGTTAATTATCTGACGTAAGATAACAAATGCCTTTGCAACGAGAAAAGCAAAGAATACAACTGTAAGAAAGGTCTTTGCTTAAAAAATAACTAACACTTAATTAAAAGAATACAATTTGTAATAGATGATAACACATCGCAAAATTTAAACAATATAAATATGTGACAATGGCGTTTTCGAGTAATTGTTGATCAAATACTTTTTTCGATTCATTGTTGATTGATCAATTGTCATTCAATAAATGATAGTTCGAACGATCATTCTTCATACTTGGTACAACAACAATGACTTTGTACAAACGGTGTATGAAAGGTGCCATCCACATCTTAGACGAATTGCCTTTGCAAATAAACAAGCTTCTAAGACTTTTAAAGTCCAAGGATCCCAGAAGTTCAGAAGTATCCATTTCAATGGAAAATATAAATATAAGAAGACCAAACATTTACTTTAGTATAATCAACATGTTGTAAGCTCTACTGATGGTGGAAGGTTGTACAAGTCTACAAACGAACCATATTCCAATTATGTGAACACAATCATATGGCTGGAGCTTATCAATTCTGTTGTATTTGCAATTCAACATGCTGACGATAGACCATGAAATTTCTGTCGACTGTATACGGGGTGCTGGCAACTACTCTATAAGGTAATGGAACTAAGCAGGGTCATGAATATTTCGAAGAATAAGTGATACCTAAGGTCCTAGTTGGTTCTATCATCTGTAATTACACATGGTATCTGAATAGGCTTTAAGATCAACTCAACTAAATCAACTCCCTATCTCATTATCGCGAAATATATTATTGGAAGATTGATACAGAATCGGTGTGTATCAACATTAAGTGGTATCCTAACAGTTTTAAACTTTAGCAGAGGTTCAACACTTCGTTGACCAGTTCTTGTTCTATTTTTCGTCTAGCTGTTTCATTCATAGAGTATTTAATCCATTCGAGGACAAAGAGAAATAAATTAACAGTTAAAAGAAATCAGTTTGTCATAGCAATAGCTAGAAACGGATATATTTTGTAGTGAACCTCGAAATCCTGCTACTTGTATGCAGTATGCATCCGGCTTTGTTTCGGATACATTCCTTCGCAAATGCCAGCAACAATTTGCCTGCTTTATTTCTCCCTTGATAACATCAAGGGGATGCTTTCGTCTGTATTTTCTGTAAGCATCTGAATATCAAAATAGGAGAGGGAGAGAGAGAGAGATTCAACTAGGTACGTCATCATTTTCAATACTTTTCGTTGTGCATTTTCATCTGTAAATATTTCTTGGCAGCATCAATATCCTAATTTTTGTCTCGATGACGGAAGGATAAGGACCGACACAGCACCTACTTTATCATCTGTTTTCAGATGCACATATTCGTTACGATCAAAAATTTAGATTTGTTGATTTTATTCTTTACCAGTTGTTCTGAACAGGAGCTAAATTAACATCGTTATCACTATAATGGTATTGTTTCGTTGTCATGACAACAAAACGTTTGTCTGATTACTGGGAAGTTTAAAGATTCATATTTTCTTTTAAATCTCTTTCTAAATGCATTGAAGTATTTTTTTTTCAAATGTCAAATAAAATACTAATTCCAAAATATTACTGATGTTTATATAAATCATATTTAAAAATTGTGAATAAAATAATGAATGCGTGTCTTCTGAACAATCTTAGTAAAAAAACACGCACACATACACACACGTGGTAGTTGCTTCTTTCTACGCTCAGGTGGCGCTGCTGTCCTGCAATAAAACGTTAGCCAGAACAAACGGATCGGGGCAACGACCGCTCGCTGCTCACACTGTGACGTCCGCTATTCAACTGAACACTGTTAAGCCTAACCTCCTTGAAACGTAGAGGCAGGTGACACCGAGATCACGGTGTGATGCGCAGAACTTATGCATCCCCCCCCCCTCGCTCGCCCGTCTTGTTCTTTATGATGCTCTTCGTAGTCTGGTCGCGTGCAAGCGTATCTGTTTCTGACAGATGCGCACATATTTGTCATATGACGCACCTCGTCTTCCTGCTATCGATGCAAAAGGTATTTATATAATTACGAGGAGATCCCTGCTAGTACAAAGGTACGTTGATTTGTATTCTCCCTATATGATAACGTGTAAGCACTAATTAGTGTTTTTATCTAATATTAAAATGCTTCGTTCGAATGTTATAAAAAGATTTATATACCAGATGGAATCCTAAGAAATTACGAATATGTTTATAGGATTTATTATTTGCCATTAAGCTTTTTTTTCAGGTTTCATGTAAACATAACATTTTATGAATGTTACGTCATATAGTGCTGAAGTATGCGCAGAAAGGTGGCGCTAGTTACCATTTTATTTCATCCATAATTCCTATGAGGATCGTTATTCCCTATAATAAATATAACTTTGGATGCTCTTACTGATTAGGGCATCCAAGTTGCTATGGTAATGATTCACGTGACTGGCTGTGGCGTTTCGAAGAATTTTCCTGTCTAAAATTCATTTTACTCTCTCATCAAGTGAAAGCAGTTCCTGTGCAGTTAATAGTTTAAAACTTTCAAAACTAGAAGTACGAGGTCTTCCAAGACTAATCATGCATACATAATTACAATATTATTTCTGTTTTTATAGGCGTATTTTATATACAGGATTCATTCTATACAGGTATAAGTGTATAAAATATTTTTAATATTTCGATAGTATTATACAGACGCTAGTAGAGAGGCGAAGTATTGTTGGAATATCTTTTGTCCAAGAAATGCATACTATTCTTGTGCTCATTACATTTATACATTCAAACTTTACATTTTTAGAGAAAATTTCCCAATCTTTTTAAATATCGTTAGATACATTTATATAATATGAAGTAACCAATTTTTTTGTTGTTTTTTTATTATTACTATTTTTTAGTAAGCTACAATCAAATATCGACGCCCTATAATTCAAATAATTTAAGTCTATTATTTTCCAAATGTTTTAGCAATAATGCTTCTAATTACGCGTCTTTATGATGCTCAGTCCTCCCCTTCTATATAATACTTTGTTGTTTTAAGACGGAGGTGACGTAATACTTTATACATCAATGGCGTATATCACTGATTAAGCTCGTCTTGAAAACCCTCCACCTCCGTTTGAGACTGAATATCTCTTCTAGTCACTCAGGCTAGAAGTTACATCCGGGAATTTGGAATTTAAGCGTCCACAAAATGGGACAAACTGATCAAAGATCACAACAGTGGGCAGAACATAACAACCTTGTCTTGTAGCCATAGTCGTTTCTTTTTCTATAGGAATTTCCTATTAACATAAAAAGTGGGTTGCCTTTAGAAGAAAAGCCGCATGTAAGTAACTTTTTAGATAAATATTATTTAGCTAACAATCAGCTAAAACAGTGTTTCTTTAACTTAGTTTTCTTCATTCTGTTTTATTGCCAGCCTTCTAGAAACAAACGATCGATTATCGCTATTACAGGCGACTTCGAGAAATAAAAACGCTCAGGCATTATGGAGAAAGAGTAACGACGAAGCAATAAAGAACTACTAGTTGAAAACCGCTTCCAGAAAAGTTGCAATTTGAGTTTTCTACGTTTAAATCACAACCAAAAGATCCACTGAGAAACGTATTTCTGCTAGCATGCAAAATAAACTGATTTATAATTTGATGGCGCTCGTATGACGTTCTTTTGATATTTTGGGAATCGGTAAAAATAATTTACCGATTCCCAAATTTACCGATTCACATGATGTTTTCCAATACAATTTCCTAATCTAATCGCTTCTTTTTCATTTAAAGTAATATGTTTCTACTATTTAAAAATATTTCTACTTTAAACATACCGGAATGCAAACGATGTGATTTAGCAAACAATTTGAATGTCTTAAACAATGAAATGCTCAATGAAATGAACATTCATCAACAATAGGGCACAATTTTTATTGTTGAAATTAACAATCGATTATTTCTTGGGTAAATGAATCATATTTTGCTTTCATTCTTTCGATAAATAAATAGTGTCTGATTGTTTCATTCTACTTGAGCTAATGTGATACTATTAGCAGTATTTGTTAAAAGCCAGTGATGTAACGAAAGCAGATGTGCTAGAATCAAACAATAATATGAGACGCAACAAATGATAGGTGCAGAGATATCATCATATTCATTCGAAGATCGAGTTTAAAAAACGCAAATATTTGTGGTATAATATTGGGTCTACTGTGTAAAAATTACACTGGAGAAAAACCAAAACAAAATTAGCTTCGGATTTTTTTGTGTGGCCAAAGATAATGAATTTTTCACTTAGATAATATATTCTTTGTCTTTTCATTTTTTCTACGAAGATCCTCATTAACTACGTAGTCTTATTTCCTGCTACATTGGACTAGCAGAGAACTACCACTGCTGTTTGAGTGTTACATCATTAACATAAAATCGTAAAGCCACCTAGTGGTATTATCTGGTACTACACGCGCGGTATTGGAAAAAAAACTTAATTCCGTTTTATGTTTTTTTTTTTTTTTTTTTTCAGAATACCTACACGGCTTTAAGTAAGAAAAATGGGATGCGTGACTCCCACTGTCTTTTCTTCTCGGATCTCCCGTATCTAAAAGTGTCACCGGTGTGTAACATTTACTAGTTATGTGTGTAAGGCCGCCTGCTATCATTCTAGGGAGAAATGAAGCGGTTAACGCATTCTAAATTATAGGTAGCCTGGTGAGTCGAAGAAATAAACCAAGAACGTAAGAAAATTAAGTTCGGAGAGAGAGAAAGAGAGAGAGAGAAGACTGTTTAAGAAAAGATCCCCTGGAGATCACTCTGTTGAGATTGTACGCTCCGTATTGATTGCACTTCACATCGTCACGAGGCGAACGACCCGGAGGATGACGTTTGCACCTCCCATTGCTTTAGGGTAGGGAGGATGCAGAGTGGGATGTTGACTTATGATATTCATTAACTAATTTTGTCTTCAGATTTTAGTACTCGGTGAATGGAATCCCCCCCCCATTTGCCCATCCCACTTCTTTCTATTCTATTTGGCATCGCGATCCAAATATGGCTCGCCAGCTTCTGTAAGTTGCGCTAACGACTTTCACCACGCATCCTTATAACTCGCAACTACAATAATAATCATAATTATGGCAATTCGAAATGTTTTTCAGCAGCAAATTGTTTGTTACCACCCCCTAAATACAATCTGTTTGACTGTTCCTTTATTCGTCATCTCCGACACCAGCGCCACCGAAGTGTAATTTCTCCTCTGTAACTAAATGTCATTTATCTATTTAAATACACCTAGTTAGAATTTATTAAGACTGTTTTGCAATCGGTAGCTAGTTTTAAACAAACAATTAACGAAATTAACATAAAAATTTGAAGCATTAAATCCGGGCACTTCAAGCCACAATTCAACAATGAAACGTACTTAGAATGCTAACTAGTTGCACACTTCTTTTTAACTGCAATAGTTTAACGCGGTTTGTAAGACAGTTTTCTTAATTGTGTTTTAAGACATTGGGACAAGTACAATTAAAGAACATTAAGCACAGCTGCTGTTCACCACTGAAGGCATTATCTGGCAAATCTACTACGAAATGTTTCCCATTAGGTTGGATTTATTCAGCGTACCCTTCAGATGATCCAGAGTTCTCTCACGATGACCTACGATGTTAAATACTTCGTAAAGTTGTTTGTATGTAGAATACATAGAACAATCCAGGAGATAAGGGTTGTTTGGATTACACTAAAACAACTAAGATCAATGTGTTATGTCTCTAAATTTCATGCGTTTCCTGACCGCGATTTGTGTTTTGCAGGGGGGGGGGGGGCATATCTCGCATTTCCGACTCCGTAGCTAGGCTCTTATAAATATTATTTTAGTTGTCTGAATTATCACATTCACGTCTCCAAACTAGTATTTTCTGTAACTTTGCAACAGTATCGCTGTCGAAGTTTAAAACTAGAGGAAATATTTAAGAGAAAAAATGAGAAAAAACATGAACGAGGAAATCTTAAAGGGTATCAGAGAAAAATTTATGGTGGGAGAACTTTAAGCTCGCTCTCGAAAATAAAAAAAAAACTGCTTCCACTGGCGGTTTTTTTAATGGCAATATTAGTCCTAAAACACATTTTAAGATAGGATAATTGAAAAAAAATTAGCAAATCAGTTTTAAGGATGTATTTAAGAAGAAATATTTCTTACAGATATAATAGACTAAAACCAGAAAGAATCCCACGAGTAGTTCGCTATCTAAACTATCAGTACGTTTTGAAGATTCTGGAACTTAGCTCATGCGCAAAAGAAGTTGGTGATCGAAGCTAGGGAAAAAGGATTCGGTGTACCTTGTAAGACATTCACACATCACTGCATCGAGATATTTAAACATCACTCGAAAAAGAAGTTGCTAAAGGAAAAAATATAACGTCCAATAAAAAAAAAGCAACTAAGCCATTTACGAAAAGCCCTGCGAACAGTTTAGTACTCTCTCTCTCTCTCTCTCTCGCATCTATCATCTCTATGTATAAGTCTATCCCACGCGAACTCTGATATGAAGTTACTTTGAAAAGGGATGAAGAGATAAATCTTTTGAATGGAGGATATGATCGATGACTTTTTTTGACTCTTTCTAACAGTTCTCTAAAAGTAATCCCTAATAGAGAATTGCGCTCGATTTTTAAAATATCTGTACGTACTTTTTGTAGATCACACGGCCTTGTAAAAAAGAGGAAAAAAGAAAAATATAACGATTGTCATCGGGAATATCTAGTCAATACTATTTTGTCTGTATTACAACCGAAAGCAAAAAAAAAAAGAACTGTCGTGCATATTAAGTAGTATTTTTCTGTTTTATATATAGATCAGCGCTTGCAATATTGACTTTCAGTTTCATTGATGTAACAATGAGGTATCACTTTTCACAACAATTAATTAGCAGGAATTCAACTTGCATTGCGTGCTTTGTGCATATTATCTCGTGCCCACCATTTTACCCTGATACTTTTCTATTTTTGTACACTAGTAACTTTTTTACTGTCTTTCAAGTTCGTACAAAAGCCATAAAACACATCCGTGAAATACGTTTCATTATCCAAGCAAATTTATTTTTAAAAACTTTAAAAGTTAGTCCATAATAAAAGATTATAGGACAGTAAAAACGCACACATAAGGGTTCTGTTATTAAAGTCGGTTTACGTGATTTCTTAAAGGCATAAGAAAATTATCAAGTGAAAATAATTGCCCTGTGAAAGCGAAATTTATGATTCTTGGAAGTTAATGACCAGTCTGCCTGTTTTTTGGGGGATGCGGAGGAAAAAAATCCGTACCATCTCAATATAAGAATGGTAACGTATCATCGAATGAAAAGAAGTTTTTAAAGTTTCGTTGCTTCCAAGCCGGAATTCGAACTCGGGTCTTTCCCAGACGAGGCGCATTATTGATACCAACAGAGGTAAGAAGTAAAAACACGCAGCTATGAAGTTTCCTTTCTACATTATATTAAAGAAGGGTAGAACCGAAATACTTCAATATGGCCTAAATAAGATATTAAAATTGGAATATAAAAATATGTATCACAGAATGCATCGCCTAAGTTAGTCCTAAAAAGGACTGAGTCCTTGACTCTTTATCCCGTCATCTGAATGAAGAAAATCTGTGTGGATGGAGTGTTATGAGCTAAAAGCTCTAGTCATGGCTGGGTAACGGCAATAGTCGAGCCTCAGTTAAAGCTTCATTGGCTACAGCATTGCTATCCGCTACCCTGGATTTTTAAGTAAAGGGTAAAATCTCAAAAAATCAGACGATCTCTAGGCCACTCATTCGTGGGCGAAAGACCGTCTAAATCTCCGCTTTGGTTCCGCTCAGTGAAACTCGACCACCGAGCAGAACCGCTCATTCCGAAGAAAATAATTCACCGACAAGAACCCCTCAGCGGGCCGTGCCGGAGAACACTTTCCCCGGAGACTCAAATTGCTCCCTTAAGGCAAAAACCCTAAGAGAGCAAACTGTCGAAACTCAGCAGGATAACAGCAACAGCCGAACCTCAGTTAAGCTTCCTTGGTTCAACATTGCTATCCGCTACCCTGGAAGTCTAAAAAGGACTCATAAGTGTCACCTCGTTTCTCCGATTACTTCTATATCAAATACTTAAGTTAATCGTAAGTAAACTCTTAATAGGTGTATAATTAAATATAAAAATATATGGGTGAATATCTAAGTTTAGTATTAGACCTAATTAAGGTTAATTGAAAATATTATAACACTCATATTTTATAACTAAATATAGAAAATAACTTAAAAATATTCGAAATTATCAGAGTTTATGAGATTGATACCTTTGGCATCGAAGTTGTCTTGGTATGCTCTACTTAAAAGACTTGAGTGTTCAAGAGTCCATATGTTCGCCTTTATTAATTCTTAAACAAACTTTTTAAAGTTTTTTCTATATTTGTCTATAAAACATGGATGGATTCATAATATTCTTGTTTGCTTAATGCAATCTAAAATAAATATTTTTGGGTTGATTAATTAACGAAGTTCATAGTTGATATTGTAGTAGGTACCATCATCTTTTTAAACATCATATGAGGCACGGATCAACTGTTTTTTGAGAAACGTTGGGGTTCAGTTGACATTTCAGTTAGGATCTTTCTTCACTGTTCCAGACAGTTTACTTTTTTAATAGCCCACTATAATCAGAAAAAAAATCAGCGTTTGCTTTGCAATTTATCTTAATTCTAAAGAATATCTTCTCCGAAATAATGACTTCAAAATTCTCTTTAATTGCATTGGTCCAGAATATAAATATTAATTCAGAATTCATCTTAGAAGAAATTTAATACACGCTAAGCTATCATATCTTTTTCTTTCATTCATTAATTTTGTGTGTGTATGTTCGTAATATTTGCAAAGAAAAATGTCTCAAAGTACATAATAACCATTTTCTTACTTCGTTCTCGAGATTCTCAAGGCTTTTTCGAATTCCAAGCTCCAATTATTCACTTTTAAGATAAACTACGCGGCCCTTAATGGAGGTTTCTAATTACACGAAGTATTTAATATGCAAAAAAGAAGCGTAATTAGAATTTCTTTGTTTCTTCGCTTTTGAAATGCTAAGTACCTGATGGGATCCTAATTGTAGTCATAGTTAATTATCCATAATTGGAACTCTAAAACTTTTTTTTTTTCGTTTTAAAAGGCGATGTGCCACGAACGTTAGTTTGCCATATCAATAGTTAGCTAACTCTAAAAGTTGAGTACTTAACTATCATCATTGTACTCTTTCAGCAGTGAAAACATTCCTATTTTTACTACGTGTTATAAAAATGTTGTCTTTATTATAAACCTCTAACACTCTTTGATTCGAGATAACTTACAAAAGTCGATGTTTTCATTTTCGGTTTCCGTAGAAAACTTTGCTCCAGCTAACAATGGATAATCGACATTGTTACCTACTGCGTATTCACATTCATTAACCCTGCCGATTGTTTTAAAAGAATAATGGTACAGGCATCGTTCACAAATTTAATCAAACAAAAATTGTTTGCAATCAACACTCTGGAATACCAGGAGGGGTTCAACAATAACTATTTGACACCATAGGATTCAACCAAACAACACTATTTCGTATATACACTTTTCTTAATTTTCAAATTTAATTTTCATATAATATATTAAAATATCATTCAACTAATCCCATGTTCAACAGCAATACATTGCGGATCATTACTAGACTAGGAATTCTGGTGTGAACTTAGAATTAGGAGATCCTTATCTAGAGTGAAAAACATGCAATTCCAACTTCGTAGTCATTGCGCATGCGCAGCTACACCAGTGACCGATTAGTTGCTTCTTATCAGGTTTCGCTAACTAAACGCTTCCCGTATATATTCTCGAAATTTACAGGTTGCATAGGAAGAGCGATGGTGTTGTTTATTTAGCAGGCGTTGATTCAGTCTTACTCCTTGAGATTTTCTTTCTTAGGAGTTCATTTGTTCCTATCTTCGTTCCTTTTTTTACCCTCCCACCTGATAGGGTAATTTCACAGTAAGCAGAAAGCTTTGCCAGAAGCTTTTTTTGCCCTTTGTTTTCATGGAAGCTGTTGAAAGTAACGCCTAGCTGACGAGAGATTAAGGCTGTAGGTTGTCATTATTAATACATAACATGCAGATGTCACCCACTGTGCAAGCTACTAACAATTGTTTTTCCATTTTCATTGTTTGTCACGAGTTGGCGAATTGCCAACTGACTGTGAAATCAACAATTGGCTATATTGGAAAAGCAGTTTAATGCTTACTTATTTCAGAAATGTACATTTTAGCAACTGAAATTATATACTGACTTAAAATATTGTAAAAAAAGTATTGTTTGAAAAATTCTATATAAAATGGGTTGTTCTAAAAATTCTGATAGAAAACTGTTTTAAAAATATCAAAGAAAGGAATATTTCTTTAAAATCGTCCTTTTTCATTTAGAACTTAAAAGTTGAGCAACTTTCACAAGAGCATTTGTCGAAGAATTTGTTAAAGAATCCGTTTTTAATCGAGAGTCAACTTTGCGCAAACTACAGTTCTCTGTAGACATTTTGGCGTCGTTCACAGTGAAAAATGAAATATGCTGTTTGACGACGTGTATTAAATTGCTGTATGTAGCAATTAATAAATTAAGGCGTTTAAAAGGGATTTTCAGAAATTAACATAATTAAATCTGCGTTGCTGGTTAGCGCTCGAGTAACTTCTTTTGGGGTGGAGACAAGTCACGTGATCGATCGAGAGTGAAATATCATATTTTGCTGTTTCAGCCAAACCTGACTGGTTTCGAATAGCCGTTCGTGTTACACGGCACAGTAATTAGAAGACCTGCAATTCCAACGCTTTGGTAACGGATCGTTCCATGTTAAACATCTTTACTTTATCTCCTCCGACGGGTGGCGTTAATGAGCTGGAGACTGCTCACTAATTAGAACATGTTTCCGTCCTCTGTCTCTCGAGTGAGCCTGAAAGGAAATAAGGACGGACGCCGTTTCACGGCACACACAAAGTCGCAGACACTTGTGTTCCGACGACACAAATTAGATCTTCCCTATAGTGAAGCAAACAGCAAAGCAAATTTACTGGGCTTATAATTATACGGCTGGCGAGACAAAACAGGAAGCACCTCTTAAAGGACTCCGTTAAGATGTTCGGGACACAATCACACCGACATTGGGACAGCGCTGTTGACACAAGGAGGCGAATATTAGACTTTTTCCACAAAGACTGCTCATTTCTTTGATTTCAGTTCCTTTAATGTTTCAACATCAACATCATTGTCCTTTCTTTCTCTCTCTCTCTCTCTCTCTCTGTCGAACACTTTACCCTTCGTTTATTCTCACAAATTTATACTGTGTGTGTATCGTTCCAATATAAACTTGATGGGAATAAACGAAGGGGTAGGAAATATATATATATATATATATATATATATATATATATATATATAAGAGAGAGAGAGAGAGATAAAGGAGTAGCCTGATCACTACGTTTCACTATGCAGTCCCTACCCATAACGTTCATTACATTGAATCTGCGAGAGGTGTAATTTTAAACGATTAGTAAAAACGTGTTAATTTAAAAAACAGGATTATTTCAACTAAGAACGTACTTTGCATCAGAGTGAAGCCCGCGGGAGACAAGCTTGACGAAACTCCAGAATCCGGCATGTACTGTCCGACCACAGATGTGAGGCCTATGCCTGGCAGAATGCCAAGAAGAGTCCATTCATGTTGAAGGGGAGAACGAAATAAGGCGATTTACGAATTCTGCACGCGAAATCACGTGATTTATACGTAAAATCATCCGACTGTTATACAAGCAAAATAGTTATACTTTAAAAGCCAGAATTTTCATAAAAGAAAAGTTAATTTTCCGATGTGTAATAATAAACACTCATACCAGGAAACGCCCTATTATCGGAATGGATTCGCCTTCTTCTGCCATGTGCAAAAGTGTCGAGGGATCTCTCATCTGTGGTCGGACAGTACGCATTGTATTTAAGGATTCGAAAAATAATGCAGAAGTAGTTAAAATCATAAAAGAAATTATGTGAATATGAGTATCAAATATGAAGTACCCTCCATTTAAAAATATGAATAGAATAAAACAAAGAAATACTAAATTTACGTAGACAATAGACGATGAAAGTCTGAAAAAGCTGAAAAAAAATCATGGAACGAATGGAGAAAATCCCAAATGAATTGGGAAATATCCCAATACATTTGGGATTTTGAATTTGGGAATCTCCCACTTCAGTGGGAATTGGGAGATTAAAAAATAAATATTGACTATAGATTAAATAAATGAGTTTAGGATGACTAGAAATGAAAAGGATTGTATTTTTAGTTTTTAAATAATTGGCTAAGTTTTTTTTATATATTAAAATATCCACTACAATGGACTTTAAGTGAATGTTAAGAGAACCAATCAGCGCATTTTGTTAAATAAACGAATCATTATACTTCAGGATTGTAAGCATGTTTGGCTTCACAGGAGGTTTTTGAACTTCACAGTACTCCAACACGTCCCATGCAATTCGTAAAAGGCAATTACTTTGAATGCTACATCGAAAAATGGAGGAAAGAAAGGTAATCAAAAGGTCCCTGAGGATTAGGCGTTTCCTGGAAGAAGAGATTGCATTTATTAATGCAAGTGTCCATTTCCTGAACCGCCCTTTGAAATAACTGTTTGACCATTAGGTGTGGTTTCAATATTCTGTAGAGAATTCCCAAAATAAAATCCATTGGTAATATCTTCGTCAGCGAACTATGAATGATCACATAGTATTACAATCCTGTTTGAATTTACTCAAATCCCTTAAGCTTGTTTTTTGCTTAAATATTTTCTATTTCATCCGCTACGTGGCGAATTGGAGAAAGTCTAAGCCTAAGGTCGACAACCTTTTTCCAACTTTATATTAAAATCATACACGCGAGATGTTTGAAAAACTTGCGCTGATATATTTTTAACTTTATTTTGTTGAAGTGTGCATTTGTTGTTTCTCAAATTTTAAGAGAAAATAATTACTTTACAATTTTATTTTTCGTCAAAATAACTGTTATTAAAGACCAAAATTTTAACACAAAAGTATTAATATTCTGTATTAAATCAACCAATAATCGACCAATAATCAACCAATAATCGTGGTTCCTTACTAAAACCCGCTGTTTTTGTAAGGAACCAGGATGGTTCCTTACAAAGTCTGATAGAGGAACAGACTCAAACTTACACTCAAAGATACAACTCTGTCAATAAAGAATCTCAGGCGGATACTGCCTACCATGTTTCGGTAGTTGTTTTTTATGTGAGCGTTCAGTAAAACGGGGACAGCAAACGCAGCGTTCCAATACATCTGTACGTCACCAAGTGGTCCCAATCTGACTCCGCACGCACGAGGTGCTGTACACATTTCTCAGCACACTTTGTATTTCTTAGGCGGACCATACTCAGAAGCTTCCTGAATGTCTGACACCAGCTGATATAAACCCGACGTAAATCCTTTTACGATCACCGACTCCGTCATCTTCCACTGTCACCGACTCGGATATTGCCTTCAGGATTCTGATTTGCGATCTTAACATAGGAAGTGTTGGCAAAACCTTTACAAGGATTAGCAGCCGGTCGTGCAGGAAATGGAAGAAGTTTTTTGGCACATTTTTTTTTCCCTTCCTTGCTTCTTCTATAACAAGACGAAGTGTCCGCAAAATCTTTTCTATTCGGGTATCTTTTAAAAGAAATAAAGTACTTCTTCCATAATTGTTTTAAGAAAACCTTTCTCCTAATGTGCGACGCTTTTATAGAACTAAAACAGAAATATTTATGACGTACTGCACTTTTACTAATACTAATAATGCTTTACTCATACTTTTACTAATTATATATTTATTTAGTTTTATCTCTCTAGTATGAGTTATTCGTTTTGACTGATTTTAAGAGTTGATTTGTTTTCCTCTGGGTGCTCCGGTATCTCTTAAAAAGGCAAGAATTGGAATTCGCACAGTTAAACCCCAAATGGACTTAAATAATCCTTTCCTACTTTTTTATTTGCTCATCTTCTACCCCATCACGATTTAGGCAAAAGAGTTACGCGTTTGCTGACAAAGACAGATGTAATACATGTGGCTGCCTTCCTTCCGTACAGTTGTTCAATACTGAGACGACAAGAAAATAGCGCCTTTGTTAAGTAGCATAAAACACCATTTAAGTATAACCAAGCCCTTTTAAAAGCCATTCCCCACCTCCGAAATCTGAATTTTTTTGCCGATTAATTTAAAAGACTTTGGGCATATTTTGAGAGTTTTCTGTAATACGTTGAAGTGTATTTTATAATTAATACTTTAAATCTTCCTTAATTACATTATGAACTCCAGTCATTGTTAGCTACTTTTTTAGACACTCTAAACTTTGTTTATAGGTAATCTTTAGAGTAAACACTTTAATTCTTCTTGAAAAAAAAAAGAAGAACGAAACAACACAAAATGTCAGTTTTTTCATTGCTATTTGAAGTCTGATCAAGAGTATCACACTCTCTAAAAACAATCGGTAAGCTTCAGTGACAACTAATACAAAAAAGGCGACAGTTATCTTTAAACACACACGAAAAAGACTAGACGTGTCAAAGTTCAAGTACTGTCTTTGAAGTGGTTTGAAAAGCTTCCTAATAAAAACACCTCCGATATCCAACTCGACCCGAGAAGCCTTTGATTAAACACCAGTTTCATCGCTGACACGCTGCCTGTATACATTTGGAGGGGAAGGGGTGTTGTGTCATCGGGGTGAGAGTTTTCGTTCTATCAACAGCCATTGGAATCATGTCAATAGCAGGCATCGGCGAAGAAGATAAAACCTAAGCGGAAAGCTAAAAGGCTTGGCGTGTAACTTAATTACAAAACCTTATTAGCAGAACAGGAAGATAGAAAGACCTTTAATTCGCCAAACACGCTAAGATAAAGATGGTGTTGACAGAGGGCTACGATGTTGACAAAGAGCTTCCGCGTAGCATATTTAGAATAGCTATTGGCTTCTGCGGACTTCAACGATGGGCTATGTTAGCAGATAAACAAGGCTGATATGTCAGCTCTTCAACAGCATGAATGTGGAAGGTGTTGGGACAATAAAGTAATGTTTTCTTTGCTTTTACGGGACGAAATAAATTGAAAAGGATCATAGCACGAGTTTGGAATGAAATATAATATTAATAAGATCACACGCTGCAAAATATGACAAACACTAGTCATAACGAATTTGTTTTAATAATACAACGATGCATTCGCCGTAGGTGCTGATAATGAACATGCGCATTAGGAACTGGTGGTTCTCTGGTATCTCTCAGAGCAATTGAATATCAGTGATGAATTACAGGATGAGCAGTTACTATTGTTACCTTCAGCCTAACTTATATTGATGATTTTTGGGAGGGAAGAAAATAATTCAAATGAACAATGAACGTCTGTGTGTGGGGGGGGGGGGGTGAGTTAGAAAACAGACATTATTAATTCAGTCAGTTTTCGGTGGATGTAGTCGAGAAGTTTTACGCAGATTTCATACACAAGGAATACGTACGATAGTATTCCATACCAAGTCTTATTTCGTGTACGTATTAGTGTAAGAAATGCCTGGAATTATAGGTTTTCCATAACTGGGGAAGTTAGATGACAAAAAACATTCTCTTCCACACAAACACCAAGTAACCAGATAGAAAACGGTGTGTGATAGAAGGAAGAGGTTAGCATGGTAACTTGCTAAGGAGTTGCTTGTGTTATACATGATCAGTTTCGCTAGAAATATCTGTTTTTAACTGCCTAGGTTTCGTCAGACCTCGCCATGGCGTGTTTTCCTGGTGAGGTTTGGAAAAACAAGATGTGTACATGCCGTGTCATGTTGCAAATGTTTTCGTATGTCATCTAGAGATGCGACTTCCCCCCCCCCCCCAAAGCCATAGAATGTGAGTCACATGAGAAAGAAGGAGAACGGATACACACGATTGTATTGAATGTTTCTAAGTGGGAAAAGATGTTTTTTTTAAGGAATTTCTTCGTTATGTTAGAAAGGGCTCTCTGAACCTACTTAGAATATGCGAAATTCGAAAACATTCCAAGGTAGAATAACACCAGGAATAAGGAAGGTAAAAAGGCAAAATAAAATATGGATTAGAGATAGAGCACCTATTTTAAAGATAACCGGATAAATGTTGTTGTGGTGGTGGTTATAGCCTTTCGGCTGTTTAGGGCAGTTATGTATACTCCACCACTTAGGGAAATGACTATGAGCAAGGTGGTTTCCCGTTGCCTTCCTTGCCATACTATATCTTATGACTGTGACCTGTATGTTCATGGGCCGGTTTACCTGTTTGGAGGATGCAAAACCCCAAGATAAACTAGTGAAAAATACCCTGCTGTTCCCGTCCAAGACCGGCTAACTTGGCTGTGGCTGAGGAAGATCCTTAAGTCCTCACGTCGCCGACGAGAGTCGAACCCAGTACAATCCTTCCACTAGGCTAACCGCGCAGATAACTGGAGAAATATCAGCGTCGTTATCTGAAAATGTTTTTTCTCAAGATATTTGAAAAGAAAGTTTGTTGGGGGTCTCGTTAATATTTTATCCACAGGGTTCCAATATAATTGAAACAAGATTTCTGTTTCAAGGAACTGCTGGAGTTTAGTGTCTGAATATGCGGATTCAGACAATTTACAATCACCCGAAATTAGCAAAAAACTCACCTGTTGTGTTAGAAAATAAAGATAGTGTGTGTTTTTCCGTTGAAGAAGGGAGAGATGATTTCATTCTTTCGGCTTCCTCTTCCCCGACATTGTTTGAGAGTAAGTACGTCTTCAGTGAGAGCGACAGAAGTCCAATCAATCTCGTAAAGCAGTCAAGTTTATCTGCAGTGCTTTCTAAGGGAGCTGCAATGCACTACATGACGAGGGTTGCACACAACATTAAACTGTAGGGTGAGCTAAGGGAGAGGAACTTTGTTCTTCAGGAGAGTATGGTGTACGTAAGAGGGAGAAAGGAGGGGGATTAGTAGTTTTCTTATTCTTAAATGGTCAGCTACTAATGGAAACCATCCATGCGATCCAAAACAAGGCTTTCCTAGATATAAATCGTGGCAAAATAGGTATTATCATTTTTCATCTATACAGATTCTCTTTGTAATACAAGTACATTATACACAATTAAATATATTAGTTAATAAATATTCATTTGTTTATATGAATCCAGTAATCGTTAATTTCTATGGGTTTCGTGTAGTACATTTATTTGTTGGAGGTCTAAGTGACATAAAAACATGTCTGGTCGACAAATTATAATTCTGAACTTAGCTGCATCTGAGACAGGACAGAACGACGTCATTTCTAGTCAGAAAATGCTCTTGATTTGCTGCAGTGGAGCAATATTAGATTATATTTATTAGATTTACTCATAAATATCTAAACTAATTTGATAATACGCAATTGTTATGAAATATTATCTTAAATCATTTCAAGATCTTTAAGGGGCATGTGCACACTCAAGTAATACACCCCTTCGAGAGTGCCAAGAATGTATTTTTATTCCAATTCTTCAGCTCTCCGAAATGTCATATTTAAGGTCATAATATCGTATTCCTTTAATGTCCACAACGCTCCATTTCGTCTGATGCAATTATTCACTGTTAATGCATCCTCGAAAGAGATTCTTTCCATTTATAACTAATTTATTTTGTGTTTCGTGGAATGTTCCCCATTAAGCAAAGTTATCATTATATGAAGCAAGAGAATCGTTGGTACGAGTGCAAACCAACAAATGGGCACTTTATTCTTGGCCTTTCTTTCTAACTAAAACAGAAAAACCTGGTGCATTTATATACTATGCGTTTATTTTCCACGTCTTTGGTATCTTCTCTTAAATCGATTGAATTTTGGGCATTACGATATTATCAACTCACGACAAAATTTCGCTTCAGATTTAAGAGATTGACAAGGTGACTTATATTCAAAATTCGGTTGTAATGTTGCAATTTAACGAGTTGCTGAGTTTGTTATTGTTTCCTTTTATTCACATATTAAGAAAAAAATGGAATAACATTACTTAATGATTAGTTTTCAACGATGGGAAAAACAAGGCCATCGTCAGAGGAAACTGACTGCAAATCATTAAGGAATACAAGAACATCGCAGGCCTTACTCTTCGGGTGGAATTTAGTTGAATGTTTTATTAAATAAATTCAACCGTTCTCTGGTACGACAGTAGAGTAAATCTTAAGCAATCGTTATCGTCTTCGCAGAACTTAAAACTAAAATGAAACTAGGTTTCGAAATATATGTAAAGTATATAAAAAGAGAGAAAAGTTACTCATGTGTCTTGCCGGTGGTTTGTATTTCCCCGAGAGTTCTATGTAACTCTTATGCGCAGAGTTATCAACATTCAACACAAAGAACTGAAGCAAAATCGTAACAGTTCAATATTGAATTATACACTGCTTAGAAAGAAGTTAACGGAGACCACGTGTGGGGAACAAACAGCCATGGTACTCACCTTAATAAGATGCAGGGCCTCTTTAGCTGCGATGACTGCAGCAATTCTACGGGGCATACTTTCCACAAGCGTACGATTGCGATTAATGGGAATTTTAGACCATTCTTTCTGTCGGAATGTAATGAGGTCCTGGATAGTTGTTGGACAAACGTCCCTTGACCTTACCCATCGCTTCAATTCATCCCGCAGATGTTCAACAGGGTTGAAATCAGGGCTCTGTGGACGCCAGTTAAGTGTGGTGATGTTCATGTCCACAAACCACGCAGTTACAGCAGTAGTCTTATGACAGGTGCACGTCTTGCTAAAAGACACAAAGGTCAATTTAGTAGAAACGCCACAAAGTAGGAAGCAGTGCATTTTCCAAATTGTTCAGATACCTCTCTCTGTTAAATGTTCGTGGCTCCACAAACAGAGGTCCGAGGTCAGACAAGAAAAACAAGACCATACCATCACAATGCAACCTCCGAATTTCATAGATGGGTTACGCAATCCTGTAAAAGACGTCGTTCACCGGGCATCCACCACACCCACACCCGCTCATCTGCTCAGTAGAGGGTGTAGTGATTCGTCGCTTCACAACACAGTTTTAGAAGCTTCCACTTCCCACTCGCTCTTTGCACCACTAAAGACGATGTTGGTTCGCTTGCATGTTGCGGTCCTGCCACGGGAACCCATGTTGTGAGCCTCGGTTCTGAATGTTTTTTTTTTTTTTTTTTTTGGCAGATACGCGTTCCAATTGATCCTCCGGAGCTTTGCATTCAACGTGTCTGCCGACAAATAGTAGTTGTTACATATCGCCATTCGTAGCACCGCATGGTGACGTTCGGTGCGTGTGATGTATCGTCGTCCACTGCGGGTAGCACTTGCAGTTGACTCCCTGCACTTCCATCTCAGTATCACTGATTGTTGACCTAGGATGGCCCAGTGCGTGAGCAATTTGCCGAGCAGATAGGCCTGCAACATGACGTCTTATCACAACGCCTCTTTCATACTCCGTTAGTTCCCTTCTCACCGCCATTTCATCTGGACAACGCAGTTTGCACTCACTTGGGAGCGTCATAATCCTCCAATTTATACCGGCAACAAACACTTGATGCCGGTATATGGCACGATGTACCTTGCCCAGAGTGGTGTCCGTTGAATTATTTACAAGCAGTGTATATACTGGATATAATTCCCAAATATCCATGATTCATTGGGATACAAAATTACTGTCCGTCTGTACTGTACTTGTTGGTTGCAAAACAGATGCTCTCCACTCGGCCAACTAGCTTTACTATTACTATCCGGATATGTTTCTAGCGGAAGATTTTTATACTGAAGTACATGCGAGACCGAACCTCCTTAGCTTTCGTCTCGGTATAGACGAAACTCTTTGGTCGGAAAGACCTGGGTTCGATTCCCGTCTGTGGCGTGAGAAACCTTTATCTGGTCTCTTTCCACTAAAGGTGAGTTAGCCGGTCTCATACGATGGTAGAGGGTGTGTTCACCCCGAAACTCGGGTTTTTTCGTCCCTCAGAACAGACAAACCAGCCCGTGAACACACACACACACACAACACACGCACGCACGCACGCACGCTGATTACAGTCATGAATTGCCCTTAGGGGATGCAGCAGAGGCGTGACGAACCGGCTGCATTAAAAACATTCTTCGGGAACCCCCTCATTAGGGGACTCTACCCGTCTCAAAGCGATGGATGAGATGAATCAACAATCGACCACATGCGAGACCACTTTGATTGATTGACTATGGAATGCAAATGTGCTAGTTGTTGCGCGGTAAAAGGAAGGATAGAAACTGTCGTTTGTCTGTTCAATAGAACATTACAGTTTGATATCTGAACATACCCAACCGGGAACCCTGACGAGTATTAACCCTAAAAAAAGGACAACTATCCTAACTGTACTGACATACATTATAATTGAAATAGGACCTCTTTGCTTTCAGATTCCCTCTTCAATACCGGGGTATTCCATGGCGAGACTCTTTACCGAGCCGTTTATTTTCTATCATGCCTTCAGTACTTTCATGGGAAACGTTTAACTGAACCCATTACCATCAATCCTCCACATTTTCCCCTAAATTCACTGAAATACACAAGTAGCTCTAGGCCAAAATGTACACGCTTTTCGAACTTACAAAACAAAGTTTTCCTTTTCCATTCCATCAAGCTCTGTTCTTTGAAAACATCCTTCCACACACCATATTTCTCAATTAGTACAACCGACGACCCAAGAAATATCGACGGGTTCCTACTTGCTTAACTACCTCTCATATACAGTACTTTTGTGCTACGAATTTCTTTTGCAGCCTCTTCTGTGCGGGAAAGATGGTAAAAGAAAAACAACGCGAAATATGTAAAGAAAATAATTAGTAATATTCTCTGCGTTTGTGAGCACGCGCGAATGAAATAACCGGAGCGAAAACTAGAATATGGCACCTTTTCGTTCTGCACACGACGAGGCGGTCGTCATAGAAACGTAACATATTCGATATTATGCAAAAAACTTCAGGCTTCATCCAAGAAGTGAGATTATTTCACATGTCCAATATCGTCACTTGAAACATTCTCCTTGTTTGAGCACAGATGTCAATACTTTCGCTGCGTAAAGAAAAGCAATTAAAAAAAAAAAAACCAGAAAACTTTCTAACTACTTCAAAGAAAGGGTTATTGCGTAACTCAAGAACAAAAATTATTTCTGGCAAGAGTGCAGCTTCGGTGCGTATCAATAATAGCTGTTTTGAAAGAGTGTTGAATTTTAGCTGTTCGATCTCCACGCTCTTTCTGCTGTCTTACAATGCGAACGGCGAGAACGCATCGCATACGTAGTGACACCCACTTACATCAACGGCTCGTGTTTGCGCCAACACAGAAAACACGGGGAAGCTACGCAACAACCACGTCACGCATTCCACACGAATGGCGAACCTACATGACGTATGCTGTTACCTTTCGCACGGCACTCCTCCTCAAGCTAGAAAGAGGGATATCTAGGGGGTTATCCGCGTTCGAATCGCCACTCGCACAGTTCCCGAATGACCAACGCCGCCAAATAGCAGGAACCCGGCAGAGGCCTGAAGGTAATTACAGAGCAGCAAATAGCTCACAGCAGGCATTTTCACAGCCTCGTGTGATTCGGATGTTTAGTTTCGAGTGCTTCCACTTCTGGTTGTTCAGTATCGATTGGGGAGGGAGTTCTCCAGGACTTTTTCACTTAAGCAGTGTGTCGATGTTGCCCATTCTTACCCGTTGATTTCGCACAAGACGCCAAATTATAGTCCTTATCCCCCGAACTCATAAATACGTTTTATGAGTGAAAGGATAGCAACGGCGTTGCCTTCTTCAGAAATAGCTTCAATTTAGTGGAAAACTGATGCGATGTTGTTTAGCTTATGCTCCAGTACTATAAACTCGTGGTGTAGCTAAGTAAGCGCCGGCCAAGATGGGCTTTATCATCCTGCACCAATTCCACAGTTTTATGGTCAACAAGTTGCTGCAAAATAAAATCATACTTTTAGATGTGTTCGTGAAAATTATTATTATAATGCGTCGTTACGTTGCATTTATTCGGTTTTTATTAAACTTTCGTTTAATTAGTTTCCTTGGTTTTATTATTGTTCCTATTTCTATTGTTCCTATTATTCTATTGCCCTTCATTATCTTATTATTATCCTATACTATTATTCTATTGTCCTTCATCATCCTCTTATTGTCCTATACTATTATTATATTGTCCTTCATTATCTTATTGTTATCCTATATATTACCCTATTGCCCTTCATCAGCCTATTATTATCCTATACTATTATCCTTTACAACTCAGACTATTCTCCATTATTTTATCATCCTCTATCACCCTGTTTTGTTATCCATCATCCTATAGCTCTCCTTTATCACTCTGTTCTACTGTTCATTTTATTATCCTTTATCACCCTATTATATTTTCCGTCATCATCCTTTATCAGCGTATTCTATTGTACATCATCCTATTGAATTTGACCACCCTATTGTTCATTATCGTTTATAACCATATTCTATTATCATCATCATCCTCCAATTATTTCGTTTTCACCCTATTACCATCCCATGATGCTCTAGCATCCTATTATTCTATTGTCATCCTATTTTAGACTCATCCTTCATCACCATATTCTATTGCTTATCTTCCTTTTAACCTTCATCACCTGTTTATATTGTCCGTCATACTTCACTATATTCCATTGACCAACATCCTATTTCACTATCATATTATCATCATCCTATTATTTTATTGTCATTGTCGTTATTTTTTCATTTAATTTTCTTAAATAAAAAATAATAATTTAATTTTAATTTTACTCTTCGTTCATTTACTTCCTCGAGCATAGTCTAAAGCCTATTTAAGAAGTCTACATTGACTTTATTTTTTTTTTTTATTAAAGACAGTGTACCGCTTCAAATATGTTCAGCCAAATAAATTATTCAAAACTATTGCCTTTCCAATGCATCTGAATAAGCCGATTGCATTTTCTAATTAACATTCTTGAAATCTTTGCGGTATGCGCGCATTCGAAAAATCTTCATTAATTTCCTTAACTTGAGTTATTCCAAGAATTGTAAACAAAGAATGATATCATCTGAAAACATGCACAAAAATATCTTTTGCTTTGATTCTTTCGAACCTTTTACAAAATCGTACTTTCAGTCACTCTTGGAGAAAGAGAGAGAGAGAGAGATTTATGAAGTTTTCTCTTTTTTTTTTTATTTTACCATTTGCGTATCGACACGTCCGGAATCTATAATTACATCTCCTTCTCCGGTTTCCATGACAACGGAATTGCAATAGGCAGCTAACTTATCTGATAAAGTAAATATGCTGTTGCAGTTTCACAATAACATCACTGCATTTACTTATTTATATATGCAGCGATCCGCAGTTAAAAACAGGGTTTTAACAGGAAAGAAACATGGTTTACAGAAACACATTGGGATTAGCTGAATAATTTTGAATAATGAATAGTAAAATGCCTATTGTGCTGCGTATTTTGATTTCAACTAATATGAAGGACGAATACATCAATCCTAACTGAAACAAAAACGAACTTAATTCTCATATAAATGCTAATCAATGAAAATGAAACATTCGGATTTTAATTAGTTGCTTTTCTCACGTCCACGCGGTTAGCCTAGTGGCTTTGCGCTTCGCAACCATATGCCTGGGGAAGGAGTGTCCTAGTTTCCGATTCCCGTCGACGACGTGAGGAGCTCGAGGATCTTCCTCAGCCATAGCCAAGTTAGCCGGTCTTGGGCGTGGACAGCAGGGTTTTTTCCACCAATTTATCTGAGGTTTTTCATCCCACAAACAGACAAACCGACCCCCTGAACGCACAAGGACTACGGTCATGAATACGTCCCAGCCATATGCCTGTCCCGAGCCCGGATAAAAATTTGGGGGTTGGGGAAAGCAATGGTGAACTACCCTGTAAAAATCTCACCAGGAATACTTTGTGGGCAATGCCTACAAAGTCACGACGATCGGCAACGAATGAAAAGGGAAAGTCAGTCAGCTTTTCTCACATAGGATAAATTTATAAATAACACAATTAAAATCCCAAATTTCAAGAATTAACACAGTAGAAAATCAAAGTTTATTTTCAATTCGCACGACTTGTTTATTTGCACTTTGATAAGTTGAACTGGGGTGGAAATAAGGTACGGCATTTATCGCTGCTTTGAAGTGTGCGCTGCCGATCTAAAGGCTTCAAATTATGATGCGAAAAGGGATCTTAGTCACTTACATCTTAAGATATTTACTAAGTTGTTTAATTTATAACAAACAGGAAGGTTTAAAATGGCAACACTCTTGCACTAGCATGAAAGCTGTCTAATTAAAATATTAAAAGACGTCCTTCCTTTCTAAGTATTTCCTTGGAACTTTCAAGAATGGAAACAGGAGAGAGAGAAGCTTATATAAATAATAAATGGATACCAGCTCTATCTGAGCAAATATGTTACCTCTAGAGAGGAAAATGCACTTCCATTTATATATCTTGAGTGATCCTCAAAAGCAGAACGACGCTATTGCTCTAAACCGATTTATTTGCCGAATCTTGACTTTTTTTACGTTTCGTTTGCCCCGTTTAATTCAAAAGCTAGATATTGAACATGCAGTATCTACTGCAAGCCAAAATACAGAACTGACACAAAATTCACATAACAACTTCACGTGACTCGCGACATCCATGTTTTTTTTTTGCTCTATTGTTGACGTCATTCAATTGAATTATTTAGCACTGCTACCATCTAAATGCATTATTTATAAAACAGTAAACCTAATTTTGCTATCAATATATTTAAGATATATAACGTAAACATCGTAAGTATTCATTAAGTATTCAATGCACATAATTTATTAATATGCTTATATAGAGAAGAAATTAAGTCGAAACAGGTAAACCAAATTTAAAAAAAAAAAAAAATCACTTAAAGCAAAAAGAAAAAAAAGTTAGAGGCAGACTGACTTCGGGCTATAAGTAGTTATTTTACCTAGTAAAAACATTTTTAAGAAATGATTGATAGTGATATTACTTGTATCGGAGTTAAAAAGCAACAAGTTGGTTGCTTCCAGTGCGTGTTTGGTAGGTGTATTAAGTAAGCATCAAGTGTGATTACATGTCCGAAAAGTAGCGCAAGTTTTAGCAACTAAAAACCGTACTCGTGTCGAATCTTTTATGTTTTTCTGTTATTTCTGGACGAGTTTGTTTATCTACACATCTTCACAATGAACAATACATCATAATAAAAGAAAATTAATGAGGCATGAATTTTTTTAATAGCCTTTATTTTTAAAAACTGTGTTTTTAACTCCCACATTGTTTTGCCGAAGCGCTTTGCCTTGGGAAATTAATTTTTAAACATACGGCGACTTACCGTTTGGTTGTTATTCCCATTAACAATACAAAACCTTATCGATTGGCGACTTGATGTTTATATATGTGCTTGTTAGACCTACTTACCAGTTGTCTGAATTTTAATATTGGAAACACCGAACCTAATCCCTTGATTTTGAAATTATGAAAATGCCGAAAACAGACGTTCTTCAATAAAAAGCACTTTTGAAGCCTTGGGAGTTTGTGATGTAATGGTGATTGGATTATTTTTAATTGTCCCGGATGTAAGATTGGGAAAACAAGTTTTTGTGTATATATTCTAGCCGAACCCAAGAGATGGCAAACACTAATACAACATAGTCACGTGGACTGCAACTGCATCGTTTGAAGAAACACTGATGTTGTTACCAATCGAAATGAGTCTGTAAGAGGCAATAGTAGTATTGCCTTGTTTGAATTTTCTTGATTCAAGCTGGTACCAAACTGCTGAAAATAAACATTGGCGCGTGCACGATGTTAACTCAGACATGTTTGAAATATCCGCTGAAATATAGTAAATATATTTTCTGAAAGATGTAATACCGGGAATGATATCTAACAAATCTCATTACCATAACGGGAGTAGCAATAATTAAAGGAACAGCAATTATTGGAATCGAAACAATAAACAGACTCTCTAACAATACGTTTTGTTAATCATAATAAATTTTGTCTTTTGCTCATTTGCAGGCACCGACTTAATGTTGCCTCTCATTAAACAGAACCCTAATTTTCATTAGTACGAATATCTACTGCGCGCGCTGGGCAAGATAACTTTTTTTCATTCTTCGTTGTTTACTGGATTAAGTACATTTGTTTTATTTAATTAATACTGAAAACGAATACAAATGACAACGTATTGTACATGCATCAAACTAAATAAAAAGTTGATAGTGTTTCTGATGGAATAGCTTGGTTTTCTGAAGACCACTTATGTGGTGAATAAAAACGAATTCTCCCAAACTGGTAGAAAATTTATTGGCAATTGTTCTTTACATCTACTTGCAAGAACGTATGTTATTCAGAGTGGGGTTTTTGAATTGAAAGGGCAGCATTCGGAACATCCAGTTTCCCGGCATTAAGTTCGTCTCCCTGCATGATACTAAGCGAGCATCGAAAGCTGTTAAACACTGTCAAATTTAAACTCGTCGACATTCATGTGACCTTATAAATATACGGTATTCAACTTCAGTACACTCTCTGCATCCTTTTGTGTCATTGCAAAATGGCCAATCATCGGAT
This sequence comes from Typopeltis vanoorti, assembly GCF_054136105.1. Lineage (NCBI taxonomy): Eukaryota > Metazoa > Arthropoda > Arachnida > Uropygi > Thelyphonidae > Typopeltis > Typopeltis vanoorti. The sequence continues at coordinate 57,645,070 of NC_143557.1, read as the reverse complement.
CTCACTGAACTTTTCAGACACACGAAGTTGACGAATGGCGTTTCTTCATTTGAATAATTGATAGGAAAGA